>NW_022994103.1:0-135359 GCF_012275295.1 Melopsittacus undulatus | reverse complement strand
CCTCTCTCTCTTCTCCTCTCGTCCTTTTCCTTTACTTTTCTCTCCTCATCTCTCTTCTCTTCCCTTACTTGCTTCTCCTCTCCTCTTCTAATCCTCCTACTCCTCTCTTCTCCGCTCCTCTCTTTCTTACTACTCATCTCCTCTCTTCTCTTCCTTTCTTCTCCTCTCCTCTCTTCTCCTCTCTTCTGTTCCTTACTTCTGCTGTCATCTCTTCTACTCCTTACTTCTCCTCTCTTATCCACTCCTCTCTTCGTTACTTCTCCTCTCCTATCCTTTCCTCCTTAATTCTTCTCCCCTCTCCTCTCTTCTTTTCTACTCTCTTCCTTAGTTCTCCTCTCATCTCCTCTCATCTCTTCTCCTATCATCTCTTCCTTATTTCTCCTCTCTTCTCCTCTCTTCTCTTCCTTTCTTCTGCTCTCCTCTCCTCCCCTCTCTTCCTTAATTCTCCTCTCCGCTAATCTCCTTTCTTCCTTACTTCTCCTCTCCTCTCTTCTCTTCCTTACTTCTCCTCACCTCTAATCTTTTCACTTCTGCTCTCTTCTATTACTTACTTCTCCTCTCCACTCTTTTAGTCCTTACTTCTCTCTTCTCTGCTCCTCTCTTCCTTAATTGTCCTCTTCACTCTTCTCTTCCTTGTTTTCCCATCCTGTCCTCTTCTCTCTTCTCCTCTCGTCTTTTCCTTACTTTTCCTCTCCTCATCTCTCTTCTCTCCCTTACTTGCTTCTCCTCTCCTCTTCTAATCCTCACTACTCCTCTCTTCTCCGCTCCTCTCTTCCTTACTACTCATCTCCTCTCTTCTCTTCCTTTCTTCTCCTCTCCTCTCTTCTCCTCTCTTCTGTTCCTTACTTCTGCTGTCATCTCTTCTACTCCTTACTTCTCCTCTCTTATCCACTCCTCTCTTCGTTACTTCTCCTCTCCTATCCTTTCCTCCTTATTCTTCTCCCCTCTCCTCTCTTCTTTTCTACTCTCTTCCTTAGTTCTCCTCTCATCTCCTCTCATCTCTTCTCCTATCATCTCTTCCTTATTTCTCCTCTCTTCTCCTCTCTTCTCTTCCTTTCTTCTGCTCTCCTCTCCTCCCCTCTCTTCCTTAATTCTCCTCTCCGCTAATCTCCTTTCTTCCTTACTTCTCCTCCTCTCTCTCTTCTCTTCCTTACTTCTCCTCACCTCTAATCTTTTCACTTCTGCTCTCTTCTATTACTTACTTCTCCTCTCCACTCTTTTAGTCCTTACTTCTCTCTTCTCTGCTCCTCTCTTCCTTAATTGTCCTCTTCACTCTTCTCTTCCTTGTTTTCCCATCCTGTCCTCCTCTCTCTTCTCCTCTCGTCTTTTCCTTACTTTTCCTCTCCTCATCTCTCTTCTCTTCCCTTACTTGCTTCTCCTCTCCTCTTCTAATCCTCACTACTCCTCTCTCTTCTCCGCTCCTCTCTTCCTTACTACTCATCTCCTCTCTTCTCTTCCTTTCTTCTCCTCTCCTCTCTTCTCCTCTCTTCTGTTCCTTACTTCTGCTGTCATCTCTTCTACTCCTTACTTCTCCTCTCTTATCCACTCCTCTCTTCGTTACTTCTCCTCTCCTATCCTTTCCTCCTTAATTCTTCTCCCCTCTCCTCTCTTCTTTTCTACTCTCTTCCTTAGTTCTCCTCTCATCTCCTCTCATCTCTTCTCCTATCATCTCTTCCTTATTTCTCCTCTCTTCTCCTCTCTTCTCTTCCTTTCTTCTGCTCTCCTCTCCTCCCCTCTCTTCCTTAATTCTCCTCTCCGCTAATCTCCTTTCTTCCTTACTTCTCCTCTCCTCTCTTCTCTTCCTTACTTCTCCTCACCTCTAATCTTTTCACTTCTGCTCTCTCTTCTATTACTTACTTCTCCTCTCCACTCTTTTAGTCCTTACTTCTCTCTTCTCTGCTCCTCTCTTCCTTAATTGTCCTCTTCACTCTTCTCTTCCTTGTTTTCCCATCCTGTCCTCTTCTCTCTTCTCCTCTCGTCTTTTCCTTACTTTTCCTCTCCTCATCTCTCTTCTCTTCCCTTACTTGCTTCTCTCTCCTCTTCTAATCCTCACTACTCCTCTCTTCTCCGCTCCTCTCTTCCTTACTACTCATCTCCTCTCTTCTCTTCCTTTCTTCTCCTCTCCTCTCTTCTCCTCTCTTCTGTTCCTTACTTCTGCTGTCATCTCTTCTACTCCTTACTTCTCCTCTCTTATCCACTCCTCTCTTCGTTACTTCTCCTCTCCTATCCTTTCCTCCTTAATTCTTCTCCCCTCTCCTCTCTTCTTTTCTACTCTCTTCCTTAGTTCTCCTCTCATCTCCTCTCATCTCTTCTCCTATCATCTCTTCCTTATTTCTCCTCTCTTCTCCTCTCTTCTCTTCCTTTCTTCTGCTCTCCTCTCTTCCCCTCTCTTCCTTAATTCTCCTCTCCGCTAATCTCCTTTCTTCCTTACTTCTCCTCTCCTCTCTTCTCTTCCTTACTTCTCCTCACCTCTAATCTTTTCACTTCTGCTCTCTTCTATTACTTACTTCTCCTCTCCACTCTTTTAGTCCTTACTTCTCTCTTCTCTGCTCCTCTCTTCCTTAATTGTCCTCTTCACTCTTCTCTTCCTTGTTTTCCCATCCTGTCCTCTTCTCTCTTCTCCTCTCGTCTTTTCCTTACTTTTCCTCTCCTCATCTCTCTTCTCTTCCCTTACTTGCTTCTCCTCTCCTCTTCTAATCCTCACTACTCCTCTCTTCTCCGCTCCTCTCTTCCTACTACCCTCTCTTCTCTTCCTTTCTTCTCCTATCCTCTATTCTCCTCTCTTCTGTTCCTTACTTCTGCTGTCATCTCTTCTACTCCTTACTTCTCCTCTCTTATCCACTCCTCTCTTCGTTACTTCTCCTCTCCTATCCTTTCCTCCTTAATTCTTCTCCCCTCTCTTCTTTTCTACTCTCTTCCTTAGTTCTCCTCTCATCTCCTCTCATCTCTTCTCCTATCATCTCCTTTCTTCCTTTCTTCTCCTCTCTTCTCTTCCTTTCTTCTGCTCTCCTCTCTATCCCCTCTCTTCCTTAATTCTCCTCTCCGCTAATCTCCTTTCTTCCTTACTTCTCCTCTCCTCTCTTCTCTTCCTTACTTCTCTCACCTCTAATCTTTTCACTTCTGCTCTCTTTCTATTACTTCTCCTCTCCACTCTTTTAGTCCTTACTTCTCCTCTCTTATCCACTCCTCTCTTCCTTAATTGTCCTCTTCACTCTTCTCTTCCTTGTTTTCCCATCCTGTCCTCTTCTCTCCTCCTGTCTTTTCCTTACTTTTCCTCTCCTCATCTCTCTTCTCTTCCTTACTTCTCCTCACCTCTAATCTTTTCACTTCTGCTCTCTTCTATTACTTCTCCTCTCCACTCTTTTAGTCCTTACTTCTCTCTTCTCTGCTCCTCTCTTCCTTATTGTCCTCTTCACTCTTCTCTTCCTTGTTTTCCCATCCTGTCCTCTTCTCTCTTCTCCTCTCGTCTTTTCCTTACTTTTCCTCTCCTCATCTCTCTTCTCTTCCCTTACTTGCTTCTCCTCTCCTCTTCTAATCCTCACTACTCCTCTCTTTCTCCGCTCCTCTCTTCCTTACTACTCATCTCCTCTCTTCTCTTCCTTTCTTCTCCTCTCCTCTCTTCTCCTCTCTTCTGTTCCTTACTTCTGCTGTCATCTCTTCTACTCCTTACTTCTCCTCTCTTATCCACTCCTCTCTTCGTTACTTCTCCTCTCCTATCCTTTCCTCCTTAATTCTTCTCCCCTCTCCTCTCTTCTTTTCTACTCTCTTCCTTAGTTCTCCTCTCATCTCCTCTCCTCTCATCTCCTCTCATCTCTTCTCCTATCATCTCTTCCTTATTTCTCCTCTCTTCTCCTCTCTTCTCTTCCTTTCTTCTGCTCTCCTCTCCTCCCCTCTCTTCCTTAATTCTCCTCTCCGCTAATCTCCTTTTCTTCCTTACTTCTCCTCTCCTCTCTTCTCTTCCTTACTTCTCCTCACCTCTAATCTTTTCACTTCTGCTCTCTTCTATTACTTACTTCTCCTCTCCACTCTTTTAGTCCTTACTTCTCTCTTCTCTGCTCCTCTCTTCCTTAATTGTCCTCTTCACTCTTCTCTTCCTTGTTTTCCCATCCTGTCCTCTTCTCTCTTCTCCTCTCGTCTTTTCCTTACTTTTTCCTCTCCTCATCTCTCTTCTCTTCCTTACTTGCTTCTCCTATCCTCTTCTAATCCTCACTACTCCTCTCTTCTCCGCTCCTCTCTTCCTTACTACTCATCTCCTCTCTTCTCTTCCTTCTTCTCCTCTCCTCTCTTCTCCTCTCTTCTGTTCCTTACTTCTGCTGTCATCTCTTCTACTCCTTACTTCTCCTCTCTTATCCACTCCTCTCTTCGTTACTTCTCCTCTCCTATCCTTTCCTCCTTAATTCTTCTCCCCTCTCCTCTCTTCTTTTCTACTCTCTTCCTTAGTTCTCCTCTCATCTCCTCTCATCTCTTCTCCTATCATCTCTTCCTTATTTCTCCTCTCTTCTCCTCTCTTCTCTTCCTTTCTTCTGCTCTCCTCTCCTCCCCTCTCTTCCTTAATTCTCCTCTCCGCTAATCTCCTACTCCCCCCCCTTCCTCTCTCTCTTACTTCTCCTCTCTCTCTCTCTTCCTTACTTCTCCTCAACCTCTAATCTTTTCACTTCTGCTCTCTTCTATTAACTTTACAATTCTCCTCTCCACTCTTTTAGTCCGTTACTTCTCCTCTTCTCTGCTCCTCTCTTCCTTAATTGTCCTCTTCACTCTTCTCTTCCTTGTTTTTCCATCCTGTCCTCTTCTTCTCCTGTTCTCCTCTCGTCTTTTCCTTACTTTTCCTCTCTCATCTCTCTTCGTCTTCCCCTTAACTGCTTCTCCTCTCCTCTTCTGATCCTCACTACTCCGCTCTTCTCCGCTCCTCTCTTCCTTATACTCAATCTCCTCTCTTCTCTTCCTTTCTTCTCTCTCCTCTCTTCTCCTCTCTTCTGTTCCTTACTTCTGCTGTCAATCTCTTCTACTCCTTACTTCTCCTCTCTTATCCACTCCTCTCTTCGTTACTTCTCCTCTCCTATCCTTTCCTCCTTATTCTTCTCCCCTCTCCTCTCTTCTTTTCCTACTCTCTTCCTTAGTTCTCTCTCCTCCTTCTTCATCTCTTCTCCTATCATCTCTTTCCTTATTTCTCCTCTCTTCTCCTCTCTTCTCTTCCTTTCTTCTGCTCTCCTCTCTTCCCTCTCTCCTTAATTCTCCTCTCGCTATCTCTCCTTTCTTCTTCCTTACTTCTCCTCTCCTCTCTTCTCTTCCTTCTTCTCCTCACCTCTAATCTTTTCTTCTGCTCTCTTCATTACTCTCTCCTCTCCACTCTTTTCTCCTTACTTCTCTCTTCTCTGCTCCTCTCTTCCTTAATTGTCCTCTCCACTCTTCTCTTCCTTGTTTTCCCATCCTGTCCTCTTCTCTCCTCTCCTCTCGTCTTTTCCTTACTTTTCCTCTCCTCATCTCTCTTCTCTTCCTTACTTCTCCTCACCTCTAATCTTTTCACTTCTGCTCTCTTCTATTACTTCTCCTCTCCCACTCTTTTAGTCCTTACTTCTCTCTTCTCTGCTCCTCTCTTCCTTAATTGTCCTCTTCACTCTTCTCTTCCTTGTTTTCCCATCCTGTCCTCTTCTCTCTTCTCCTCTCGTCTTTTCCTTACTTTTCCTCTCCTCATCTCTCTTCTCTTCCCTTACTTGCTTCTCCTCTCCTCTTCTAATCCTCACTACTCCTCTCTTCTCCGCTCCTCTCTTCCTTACTACTCATCTCCTCTCTTCTCTTCCTTTCTTCTCCTCTCCTCTCTTCTCCTCTCTTCTGTTCCTTACTTCTGCTGTCATCTCTTCTACTCCTTACTTCTCCTCTCTTATCCACTCCTCTCTTCGTTACTTCTCCTCTCCTATCCTTTCCTCCTTAATTCTTCTCCCCTCTCCTCTCTTCTTTTCTACTCTCTTCCTTAGTTCTCCTCTCATCTCCTCTCATCTCTTCTCCTATCATCTCTTCCTTATTTCTCCTCTCTTCTCCCTCTTCTCTTCCTTTCTTCTGCTCTCCTCTCCTTCCCCTCTCTTCCTTAATTCTCCTCTCCGCTGATCTCCTTCTTCTTCCTTACTTCTCCTCTCCTCTCTTCTCTTCCTTACTTCTCCTCACCTCTAATCTTTTCACTTCTGCTCTCTTCTATTACTTACTTCTCCTCTGCACTCTTTTAGTCCTTACTTCTCTCTTCTCTGCTCCTCTCTTCCTTAATTGTCCTCTTCACTCTTCTCTTCCTTGTTTTCCCATCCTGTCCTCTTCTCTCTTCTCCTCTCGTCTTTCCTTACTTTTCCTCTCCTCATCTCTCTTCTCTTCCCTTACTTGCTTCTCCTATCCTCTTCTAATCCTCACTACTCCTCTCTTCTCCGCTCCTCTCTTCCTTACTACTCATCTCTCTTCTCTTCCTTTCTTCTCCTCTCCTCTCTTCTCCTCTCTTCTGTTCCTTACTTCTGCTGTCATCTCTTCTACTCCTTACTTCTCCTCTCTTATCCCTCTCTCTTCTTCGTTACTTCTCCTCTCCTATACCTTTCCTCCTTAATTCTTCTCCCCTCTCGTCCTCTCTTCTTTCTACTCTCTTCCTTAGTTCTCCTCTCATCTCCTCTCATCTCTTCTCCTATCATCTTCTTCCTTATTTCTCCTCTCTTCTCCTCTCTTCTCTTCCTTTCTTCTGCTCTCCCTCTCCTCCCCTCTCTTCCTTATTTCTCCTCTCCTCTCTTCTCTTCCTTACTTCTCCTCTCCTCTCTTCTCTTCCTTACTTCTCCTCACCTCTAATCTTTTCACTTCTGCTCTCTTCTATTACTTACTTCTCCTCTCCACTCTTTTAGTCCTTACTTCTCTCTTCTCTGCTCCTCTCTTCCTTAATTGTCCCCTTTACTCTTCTCTTCCTTGTTTTCCCCATCCTGTCCTCTTCTCTCTTCTCCTCTCGTCTTTTCCTTACTTTTCCTCTCCTCATCTCTCTTCTCTTCCCTTACTTGCTTCTCCTATCCTCTTCTAATCCTCACTACTCCTCTCTTCTCCGCTCCTCTCTTCCTTACTACGCATCTCCTCTCTTCTCTTCCTTTCTTCTCCTCTCCTCTCTTCTGTTCCTTACTTCTGCTGTCATCTCTTCTACTCCTTACTTCTCCTCTCTTATCCACTCCTCTCTTCGTTACTTCTCCTCTCCTATCCTTTCCTCCTTAATTCTTCTCCCCTCTCCTCTCTTCTTTTCTACTCTCTTCCTAGTTCTCCTCTCATCTCCTCTCATCTCTTCTCCTATCATCTCTTCCTTATTTCTCCTCTCTTCTCCTCTCTTCTCTTCCTTTCTTCTGCTCTCTCTCTCTCCCCTCTCTCCTTAATTCTCCTCTCCGCTAATCTCCTTTCTTCCTTACTTCTCCTCTCCTCTCTTCTCTTCCTTACTTCTCCTCACCTCTAATCTTTTCACTTCTGCTCTCTTCTATTACTTCTCCTCTCCACTCTTTTAGTCCTTACTTCTCTCTTCTCTGCTCCTCTCTTCCTTAATTGTCCTCTTCACTCTTCTCTTCCTTGTTTTCCCATGCTGTCCTCTTCTCTCTTCTCCTCTCGTCTTTTCCTTACTTTTCCTCTCCTCATCTCTCTTCTCTTCCCTTACTTGCTTCTCCTATCCTCTTCTAATCCTCACTACTCCTCTCTTCTCCGCTCCTCTCTTCCTTACTACGCATCTCCTCTCTTCTCTTCCTTTCTTCTCCTCTCCTCTCTTCTCCTCTCTTCTGTTCCTTACTTCTGCTGTCATCTCTTCTACTCCTTACTTCTCCTCTCTTATCCACTCCTCTCTTCGTTACTTCTCCTCTCCTATCCTTTCCTCCTTAATTCTTCTCCCCTCTCCTCTCTTCTTTTCTACTCTCTTCCTTAGTTCTCCTCTCATCTCCTCTCATCTCTTCTCCTATCATCTCTTCCTTATTTCTCCTCTCTTCTCCTCTCTTCTCTTCCTTTCTTCTGCTCTCCTCTCTTCCCCTCTCTTCCTTAATTCTCCTCTCCGCTAATCTCCTTTCTTCCTTACTTCTCCTCTCCTCTCTTCTCTTCCTTACTTCTCCTCACCTCTAATCTTTTCACTTTCTGCTCTCTTCTATTACTTACTTCTCCTTCTCCACTCTTTTAGTCCTTACTTCTCTCTTCTCTGCTCCTCTCTTCCTTAATTGTCCTCTTCACTCTTCTCTTCCTTGTTTTCCCATCCTGTCCTCTTCTCTCTTCTCCTCTCGTCTTTTCCTTACTTTTCCTCTCCTCATCTCTCTTCTCTTCCCTTACTTGCTTCTCCATCCTCTTCTAATCCTCTACTACTCCTCTCTTTCTCCGCTCCTCTCTTCCTTACTACTACATCATCCTCTCTTCTCTTCCTTCTTCTCCTCTCCTCTCTTCTCCCTCTCTTCTGTTCCTTACTTCTGCTGTCATCTCTTCTACTCCTTACTTCTCCTCTCTTATCCCTCCTGCTCTTTCGTTACTTCTCCTCTCCTATCCTTTCCCCTCCTTAATTCTTCTCCCCGCTCCTCTCTTCTTTTCTACTCTCTTCCTTAGTTCTCCTCTCATCTCCTCTCATCTCTTCTCCTATCATCTCTTCCTTATTTCTCCTCTCTTCTCCTCTCTTCTCTTCCTTTCTTCTGCTCTCCTCTCTTCCCCTCTCTTCCTTAATTCTCCTCTCCGCTAATCTCCTTTCTTCCTTACTTCTACTCTCCTCTCTTCTCTTCCTTACTTCTCCTCACCTCTAATCTTTTCACTTCTGCTCTCTTCTATTACTTACTTCTCCTCTCCACTCTTTTAGTCCTTACTATCTCTCTTCTCTGCTCCTCTCTTCCTTAATTGTCCTCTTCACTATTCTCTTCCTTGTTTTTCCCATCCTGTCCTCTTCTCTCTTCTCCTCTCGGTCTTTTCCTTACTTTTCCTCTCCTCATCTCTCTTCTCTTCCCCTTACTTGCTTCTCCTCTCCTCTTCTAATCCTCACTACTCCTCTCTTCTCCCTCGCATTCCTTACTACTCTCTCCTCTCTTCTCTTCCTTTCTTCTCCTCTCCTCTCTTCTCCTCTCTTCTGTTCCTTACTTCTGCTGTCATCTCTTCTACTCCTTACTTCTCCTCTCTTATCCACTCCTCTCTTCGTTACTTCTCCTCTCCTATCCTTTCCTCCTTAATTCTTCAATCCCCCCTCCTCTCTTCTTTTCTACTCTTCTTCCTTAGTTCTCCTCTCATCCCTACTCATCATCTCTTACTCCTATCCATTCTCCTTCCTTAATTTTCTCTCCCTTCTTCTCCTCCTTCTTCTATCTTCCTTTCTTCTGCTCTCCTCTCCTCCCCTCTCTTCCCTTACATTCTCCTCTCCGCTAATCTCCTTTCTTCCCCCTTACTTCTCCTCTCCTCTCTTCTCTTCTCTTACTTCTCACTAACCTCTAATACTGTTTCACCTTCTTCTCATCTTCTATACTTGTTTTCCCATCCTGTCCTCTTCTGTCTTCTCCTCCTGTCTTTTTCCTTACTTTTCCTCTCCTCATCTCTCTTCTCTTCCTTTACTTCTCCTCACCTCTAATCTCTCTTCCTTTCTTCTGCTCTCTTCTATTACTTACTTCTCCTCTCCACTCTTTTAGTCTTACTTCTCTCTTCTCTGCTCCTCTCTTCTTAATTGTCTCTTCACTCTTCTCTTCCTTGTTTTCCCATCCTGTCCTCTTCTCTCTCTCTCTCTCGTCTTTTCCTTACTTTTCCTCTCCTCATCTCTCTTCTCTTCTATTACTTACTTCTCCTCTCCTCTTCTAATCCTTACTTCTCTCTTCTCCGCTCCTCTCTTCCTTACTACTCATCTCCTCTCTTCTCTTCCTTTCTTCTCCTCTCCTCTCTTCTCCTCTCTTCTGTTCCTTACTTCTGCTGTCATCTCTTCTACTCCTTACTTCTCCTCTCTTATCCACTCCTCTCTTCGTTACTTCCCTCTCCTATCCTTTCCTCCTTAATTCTTCTCCCCTCTCCTCTCTTCTTTTCTACTCTCTTCCTTAGTTCTCCTCTCATCTCCTCTCATCTCTTCTCCTATCATCTCTTCCTTATTTCTCCTCTCTTCTCCTCTCTTCTCTTCCTTTCTTCTGCTCTCCTCTCCTCCCCTCTCTTCCTTAATTCTCCTCTCCGCTAATCTCCTTTCTTCCTTACTTGCTTCTCCTCTCTTCTCTTCCTTACTTCTCCTCACCTCTAATCTTTTCACTTCTGCTCTCTTCTATTACTTACTTCTCCTCTCCACTCTTTTAGTCCTTACTTCTCTCTTCTCTGCTCCTCTCTTCCTTAATTGTCCTCTTCACTCTTCTCTTCCTTGTTTTCCCATCCTGTCCTCTTCTCTCTTCTCCTCTCGTCTTTTCCTTACTTTTCCTCTCCTCATCTCTCTTCTCTTCCCTTACTTGCTTCTCCTCTCCTCTTCTAATCCTCACTACTCCTCTCTTCTCCGCTCCTCTCTTCCTTACTACTCATCTCCTCTCTTCTCTTCTTTCTTCTCCTCTCCTCTCTTCTCCTCTCTTCTGTTCCTTACTTCTGCTGTCATCTCTTCTACTCCTTACTTCTCCTCTCTTATCCACTCCTCTCTTCGTTACTTCTCCTCTCCTATCCTTTCCTCCTTAATTCTTCTCCCCTCTCCTCTCTTCTTTTCTACTCTCTTCCTTAGTTCTCCTCTCATCTCCTCTCATCTCTTCTCCTATCATCTCTTCCTTATTTCTCCTCTCTTCTCCTCTCTTCTCTTCCTTTCTTCTGCTCTCCTCTCCTCCCCTCTCTTCCTTAATTCTCCTCTCCGCTAATCTCCTTTCTTCCTTACTTCTCCTCTCCTCTCTTCTCTTCCTTACTTCTCCTCACCTCTAATCTTTTCACTTCTGCTCTCTTCTATTACTTACTTCTCCTCTCCACTCTTTTAGTCCTTACTTCTCTCTTCTCTGCTCCTCTCTTCCTTAATTGTCCTCTTCACTCTTCTCTTCCTTGTTTTCCCATCCTGTCCTCTTCTCTCTTCTCCTCTCGTCTTTTCCTTACTTTTCCTCTCCTCATCTCTCTTCTCTTCCCTTACTTGCTTCTCCTCTCCTCTTCTAATCCTCACTACTCCTCTCTTCTCCGCTCCTCTCTTCCTTACTACTCATCTCCTCTCTTCTCTTCCTTTCTTCTCCTCTCCTCTCTTCTCCTCTCTTCTGTTCCTTACTTCTGCTGTCATCTCTTCTACTCCTTACTTCTCCTCTCTTATCCACTCCTCTCTTCGTTACTTCTCCTCTCCTATCCTTTCCTCCTTAATTCTTCTCCCCTCTCCTCTCTTCTTTTCTACTCTCTTCCTTAGTTCTCCTCTCATCTCCTCTCATCTCTTCTCCTATCATCTCTTCCTTATTTCTCCTCTCTTCTCCTCTCTTCCTTTCTTCTGCTCTCCTCTCCTCCCCTCTCTTCCTTAATTCTCCTCTCCGCTAATCTCCTTTCTTCCTTACTTCTCCTCTCCTCTCTTCTCTTCCTTACTTCTCCTCACCTCTAATCTTTTCACTTCTGCTCTCTTCTATTACTTACTTCTCCTCTCCACTCTTTTAGTCCTTACTTCTCTCTTCTCTGCTCCTCTCTTCCTTAATTGTCCTCTTCACTCTTCTCTTCCTTGTTTTCCCATCCTGTCCTCTTCTCTCTTCTCCTCTCGTCTTTTCCTTACTTTTCCTCTCCTCATCTCTCTTCTCTTCCCTTACTTGCTTCTCCTCTTCTAATCCTCACTACTCCTCTTTTCTCCGCTCCTCTCTTCCTTACTACTCATCTCCTCTCTTCCTTTCTTCTCCTCTCCTCTCTTCTCCTCTCTTCTGTTCCTTACTTCTGCTGTCATCTCTTCTACTCCTTACTTCTCCTCTCTTATCCACTCCTCTCTTCGTTACTTCTCCTCTCCTATCCTTTCCTCCTTAATTCTTCTCCCCTCTCCTCTCTTCTTTTCTACTCTCTTCCTTAGTTCTCCTCTCATCTCCTCTCATCTCTTCTCCTATCATCTCTTCCTTATTTCTCCTCTCTTCTCCTCTCTTCTCTTCCTTTCTTCTGCTCTCCTCTCTTCCCCTCTCTTCCTTAATTCTCCTCTCCGCTAATCTCCTTTCTTCCTTACTTCTCCTCTCCTCTCTTCTCTTCCTTACTTCTCCTCACCTCTAATCTTTTCACTTCTGCTCTCTTCTATTACTTACTTCTCCTCTCCACTCTTTTAGTCCTTACTTCTCTCTTCTCTGCTCCTCTCTTCCTTAATTGTCCTCTTCACTCTTCTCTTCCTTGTTTTCCCATCCTGTCCTCTTCTCTCTTCTCCTCTCGTCTTTTCCTTACTTTTCCTCTCCTCATCTCTCTTCTCTTCCCTTACTTGCTTCTCCTCTCCTCTTCTAATCCTCACTACTCCTCTCTTCTCCGCTCCTCTCTTCCTTACTACTCATCTCCTCTCTTCTCTTCTTCTCCTCTCCTCTCTTCTCCTCTCTTCTGTTCCTTACTTCTGCTGTCATCTCTTCTACTCCTTACTTCTCCTCTCTTATCCACTCCTCTCTTCGTTACTTCTCCTCTCCTATCCTTTCCTCCTTAATTCTTCTCCCCTCTCCTCTCTTCTTTTCTACTCTCTTCCTTAGTTCTCCTCTCATCTCCTCTCATCTCTTCTCCTATCATCTCTTCCTTATTTCTCCTCTCTTCTCCTCTCTTCTCTTCCTTTCTTCTGCTCTCCTCTCCTCCCCTCTCTTCCTTAATTCTCCTCTCCGCTAATCTCCTTTCTTCCTTACTTCTCCTCTCCTCTCTTCTCTTCCTTACTTCTCCTCACCTCTAATCTTTTCACTTCTGCTCTCTTCTATTACTTACTTCTCCTCTCCACTCTTTTAGTCCTTACTTCTCTCTTCTCTGCTCCTCTCTTCCTTAATTGTCCTCTTCACTCTTCTCTTCCTTGTTTTCCCATCCTGTCCTCTTCTCTCTTCTCCTCTCGTCTTTTCCTTACTTTTCCTCTCCTCATCTCTCTTCTCTTCCCTTACTTGCTTCTCCTCTCCTCTTCTAATCCTCACTACTCCTCTCTTCTCCTCTCTTCTCTTCCTTTCTTCTCCTCTCCTCTCTTCTCCTCTCTTCTGTTCCTTACTTCTGCTGTCATCTCTTCTACTCCTTACTTCTCCTCTCTTATCCACTCCTCTCTTCGTTACTTCTCCTCTCCTATCCTTTCCTCCTTAATTCTTCTCCCCTCTCCTCTCTTCTTTTCTACTCTCTTCCTTAGTTCTCCTCTCATCTCCTCTCATCTCTTCTCCTATCATCTCTTCCTTATTTCTCCTCTCTTCTCCCCTCTTCTCTTCCTTTCTTCTGCTCTCCTCTCTTCCCTCTCTTCCTTAATTCTCCTCTCCGCTTATCTCCTTTCTTCCTTACTTCTCCTCTCCTCTCTTCTCTTCCTTACTTCTCCTCACCTCTAATCTTTTCACTTCTGCTCTCTTCTATTACTTACTTCTCCTCTCCACTCTTTTAGTCCTTACTTCTCTCTTCTCTGCTCCTCTCTTCCTTAATTGTCCTCTTCACTCTTCTCTTCCTTGTTTTCCCATCCTGTCCTCTTCTCTCTTCTCCTCTCTTCTTTTCCTTACTTTTCCTCTCCTCATCTCTCTTCTCTTCCCTTACTTGCTTCTCCTCTCCTCTTCTAATCCTCACTACTCCTCTCTTCTCCGCTCCTCTCTTCCTTACTACTCATCTCCTCTCTTCTCTTCCTTTCTTCTCCTCCCCTCTCTTCTCCTCTCTTCTGTTCCTTACTTCTGCTGTCATCTCTTCTACTCCTTACTTCTCCTCTCTTATCCACTCCTCTCTTCGTTACTTCTCCTCTCCTATCCTTTCCTCCTTAATTCTTCTCCCCTCTCCTCTCTTCTTTTCTACTCTCTTCCTTAGTTCTCCTCTCATCTCCTCTCATCTCTTCTCCTATCATCTCTTCCTTATTTCTCCTCTCTTCTCCTCTCTTCTCTTCCTTTCTTCTGCTCTCCTCTCCTCCCCTCTCTTCCTTAATTCTCCTCTCCGCTAATCTCCTTTCTTCCTTACTTCTCCTCTCCTCTCTTCTCTTCCTTACTTCTCCTCACCTCTAATCTTTTCACTTCTGCTCTCTTCTATTACTTACTTCTCCTCTCCACTCTTTTAGTCCTTACTTCTCTCTTCTCTGCTCCTCTCTTCCTTAATTGTCCTCTTCACTCTTCTCTTCCTTGTTTTCCCATCCTGTCCTCTTCTCTCTTCTCCTCTCGTCTTTTCCTTACTTTTCCTCTCCTCATCTCTCTTCTCTTCCCTTACTTGCTTCTCCTCTTCTAATCCTCACTACTCCTCTTTTCTCCGCTCCTCTCTTTCTTACTACTCATCTCCTTTCTTCCTTTCTTCTCCTCTCCTCTCTTCTCCTCTCTTCTGTTCCTTACTTCTGCTGTCATCTCTTCTACTCCTTACTTCTCCTCTCTTATCCACTCCTCTCTTCGTTACTTCTCCTCTCCTATCCTTTCCTCCTTAATTCTTCTCCCCTCTCTCTCTTCTTTTCTACTCTCTTCCTTAGTTCTCCTCTCATCTCCTCTCATCTCTTCTCCTATCATCTCTTCCTTATTTCTCCTCTCTTCTCCTCTCTTCTCTTCCTTTCTTCTGCTCTCCTCTCCTCCCCTCTCTTCCTTAATTCTCCTCTCCGCTAATCTCCTTTCTTCCTTACTTCTCCTCTCCTCTCTTCTCTTCCTTACTTCTCCTCACCTCTAATCTTTTCACTTCTGCTCTCTTCTATTACTTACTTCTCCTCTCCACTCTTTTAGTCCTTACTTCTCTCTTCTCTGCTCCTCTCTTCCTTAATTGTCCTCTTCACTCTTCTCTTCCTTGTTTTCCCATCCTGTCCTCTTCTCTCTTCTCCTCTCGTCTTTTCCTTACTTTTCCTCTCCTCATCTCTCTTCTCTTCCCTTACTTGCTTCTCCTCTCCTCTTCTAATCCTCACTACTCCTCTCCTCTCTTCTCTTCCTTACTTCTCATCTCCTCTCTTCTCTTCCTTTCTTCTCCTCTCCTCTCTTCTCCTCTCTTCTGTTCCTTACTTCTGCTGTCATCTCTTCTACTCCTTACTTCTCCTCTCTTATCCACTCCTCTCTTCGTTACTTCTCCTCTCCTATCCTTTCCTCCTTAATTCTTATCCCCTCTCCTCTCTTCTTTTCTACTCTCTTCCTTAGTTCTCCTCTCATCTCCTCTCATCTCTTCTCCTATCATCTCTTCCTTAGTTCTCCTCTCTTCTCCTCTCTTCTCTTCCTTTCTTCTGCTCTCCTCTCCTCCCCTCTCTTCCTTAATTCTCCTCTCCGCTAATCTCCTTTCTTCCTTACTTCTCCTCTCCTCTCTTCTCTTCCTTACTTCTCCTCACCTCTAATCTTTTCACTTCTGCTCTCTTCTATTACTTACTTCTCCTCTCCACTCTTTTAGTCCTTACTTCTCTCTTCTCTGCTCCTCTCTTCCTTAATTGTCCTCTTCACTCTTCTCTTCCTTGTTTTCCCATCCTGTCCTCTTCTCTCTTCTCCTCTCGTCTTTTCCTTACTTTTCCTCTCCTCATCTCTCTTCTCTTCCCTTACTTGCTTCTCCTCTCTTCTAATCCTCACTACTCCTCTCTTCTCCGCTCCTCTCTTCCTTACTACTCATCTCCTCTCTTCTCTTCCTTTCTTCTCCTCTCCTCTCTTCTCCTCTCTTCTGTTCCTTACTTCTGCTGTCATCTCTTCTACTCCTTACTTCTCCTCTCTTATCCACTCCTCTCTTCGTTACTTCTCCTCTCCTATCCTTTCCTCCTTAATTCTTCTCCCCTCTCTCTTCTTTTCTACTCTCTTCCTTAGTTCTCCTCTCATCTCCTCTCATCTCTTCTCCTATCATCTCTTCCTTATTTCTCCTCTCTTCTCCTCTCTTCTCTTCCTTTCTTCTGCTCTCCTCTCCTCCCCTCTCTTCCTTAATTCTCCTCTCCGCTAATCTCCTTTCTTCCTTACTTCTCCTCTCCTCTCTTCTCTTCCTTACTTCTCCTCACCTCTAATCTTTTCACTTCTGCTCTCTTCTATTACTTACTTCTCCTCTCCACTCTTTTAGTCCTTACTTCTCTCTTCTCTGCTCCTCTCTTCCTTAATTGTCCTCTTCACTCTTCTCTTCCTTGTTTTCCCATCCTGTCCTCTTCTCTCTTCTCCTCTCGTCTTTTCCTTACTTTTCCTCTCCTCATCTCTCTTCTCTTCCCTTACTTGCTTCTCCTCTCCTCTTCTAATCCTCACTACTCCTCTCTTCTCCGCTCCTCTCTTCCTTACTACTCATCTCCTCTCTTCTCTTCCTTTCTTCTCCTCTCCTCTCTTCTCCTCTCTTCTGTTCCTTACTTCTGCTGTCATCTCTTCTACTCCTTACTTCTCCTCTCTTATCCACTCCTCTCTTCGTTACTTCTCCTCTCCTATCCTTTCCTCCTTAATTCTTCTCCCCTCTCCTCTCTTCTTTTCTACTCTCTTCCTTAGTTCTCCTCTCATCTCCTCTCATCTCTTCTCCTATCATCTCTTCCTTATTTCTCCTCTCTTCTCCTCTCTTCTCTTCCTTTCTTCTGCTCTCCTCTCCTCCCCTCTCTTCCTTAATTCTCCTCTCCGCTAATCTCCTTTCTTCCTTACTTCTCCTCTCCTCTCTTCTCTTCCTTACTTCTCCTCACCTCTAATCTTTTCACTTCTGCTCTCTTCTATTACTTACTTCTCCTCTCCACTCTTTTAGTCCTTACTTCTCTCTTCTCTGCTCCTCTCTTCCTTAATTGTCCTCTTCACTCTTCTCTTCCTTGTTTTCCCATCCTGTCCTCTTCTCTCTTCTCCTCTCGTCTTTTCCTTACTTTTCCTCTCCTCATCTCTCTTCTCTTCCCTTACTTGCTTCTCCTCTCCTCTTCTAATCCTCACTACTCCTCTCTTCTCCGCTCCTCTCTTCCTTACTACTCATCTCCTCTCTTCTCTTCCTTTCTTCTCCTCTTCTCTCTTCTCCTCTCTTCTGTTCCTTACTTCTGCTGTCATCTCTTCTACTCCTTACTTCTCCTCTCTTATCCACTCCTCTCTTCGTTACTTCTCCTCTCCTATCCTTTCCTCCTTAATTCTTCTCCCCTCTCTTCTTTTCTACTCTCTTCCTTAGTTCTCCTCTCATCTCCTCTCATCTCTTCTCCTATCATCTCTTCCTTTACTACTCATCTCTTCTCTTCCTTTCTTCTCCTCTCCTCTCTTCTCCTCTCTTCTGTTCCTTACTTCTGCTGTCATCTTTTCTACTCCTTACTTCTCCTCTCTTATCCACTCCTCTCTTCGTTACTTCTCCTCTCCTATCCTTTCCTCCTTAATTCTTCTCCCCTCTCCTCTCTTCTTTTCTACTCTCTTCCTTAGTTCTCCTCTCATCTCCTCTCATCTCTTCTCCTATCATCTCTTCCTTATTTCTCCTCTCTTCTCCTCTCTCTCTTCCTTTCTTCTGCTCTCCTCTCTTCCCCTCTCTTCCTTAATTCTCCTCTCCGCTAATCTCCTTTCTTCCTTACTTCTCCTCTCCTCTCTTCTCTTCCTTACTTCTCCTCACCTCTAATCTTTTCACTTCTGCTCTCTTCTATTACTTACTTCTCCTCTCCACTCTTTTAGTCCTTACTTCTCTCTTCTCTGCTCCTCTCTTCCTTAATTGTCCTCTTCACTCTTCTCTTCCTTGTTTTCCCATCCTGTCCTCTTCTCTCTTCTCCTCTCGTCTTTTCCTTACTTTTCCTCTCCTCATCTCTCTTCTCTTCCCTTACTTGCTTCTCCTCTCCTCTTCTAATCCTCACTACTCCTCTCTTCTCCGCTCCTCTCTTCCTTACTACTCATCTCCTCTTCTCTTCCTTTCTTCTCCTCTCCTCTCTTCTCCTCTCTTCTGTTCCTTACTTCTGCTGTCATCTCTTCTACTCCTTACTTCTCCTCTCTTATCCACTCCTCTCTTCGTTACTTCTCCTCTCCTATCCTTTCCTCCTTAATTCTTCTCCCCTCCTCTCTTCTTTTCTACTCTCTTCCTTAGTTCTCCTCTCTCCTCTCCTCCTCTCATCTCTTCTCCTATCATCTCTTCCTTATTTCTCCTCTCTTCTCCTCTCTTCTCTTCCTTTCTTCTGCTCTCCTCTCCTCCCCTCTCTTCCTTAATTCTCCTCTCCGCTAATCTCCTTTCTTCCTTACTTCTCCTCTCCTCTCTTCTCTTCCTTACTTCTCCTCACCTCTAATCTTTTCACTTCTGCTCTCTTCTATTACTTACTTCTCCTCTCCACTCTTTTAGTCCTTACTTCTCTCTTCTCTGCTCCTCTCTTCCTTAATTGTCCTCTTCACTCTTCTCTTCCTTGTTTTCCCATCCTGTCCTCTTCTCTCTTCTCCTCTCGTCTTTTCCTTACTTTTCCTCTCCTCATCTCTCTTCTCTTCCCTTACTTGCTTCTCCTCTCCTCTTCTAATCCTCACTACTCCTCTCTTCTCCGCTCCTCTCTTCCTTACTACTCATCTCCTCTCTTCTCTTCCTTTCTTCTCCTCTCCTCTCTTCTCCTCTCTTCTGTTCCTTACTTCTGCTGTCATCTCTTCTACTCCTTACTTCTCCTCTCTTATCCACTCCTCTCTTCGTTACTTCTCCTCTCCTATCCTTTCCTCCTTAATTCTTATCCCCTCTCCTCTCTTCTTTTCTACTCTCTTCCTTAGTTCTCCTCTCATCTCCTCTCATCTCTTCTCCTATCATCTCTTCCTTATTTCTCCTCTCTTCTCCTCTCTTCTCTTCCTTTCTTCTGCTCTCCTCTCCTCCCCTCTCTTCCTTAATTCTCCTCTCCGCTAATCTCCTTTCTTCCTTACTTCTCCTCTCCTCTCTTCTCTTCCTTACTTCTCCTCACCTCTAATCTTTTCACTTCTGCTCTCTTCTATTACTTACTTCTCCTCTCCACTCTTTTAGTCCTTACTTCTCTCTTCTCTGCTCCTCTCTTCCTTAATTGTCCTCTTCACTCTTCTCTTCCTTGTTTTCCCATCCTGTCCTCTTCTCTCTTCTCCTCTCGTCTTTTCCTTACTTTTCCTCTCCTCATCTCTCTTCTCTTCCCTTACTTGCTTCTCCTCTCCTCTAATCCTCACTACTCCTCTCTTCTCCGCTCCTCTCTTCCTTACTACTCATCTCCTCTCTTCTCTTCTCTCTTCTCCTCTCCTCTCTTCTCCTCTCTTCTGTTCCTTACTTCTGCTGTCATCTCTTCTACTCCTTACTTCTCCTCTCTTATCCACTCCTCTCTTCGTTACTTCTCCTCTCCTATCCTTTCCTCCTTAATTCTTCTCCCCTCTCCTCTCTTCTTTTCTACTCTCTTCCTTAGTTCTCCTCTCATCTCCTCTCATCTCTTCTCCTATCATCTCTTCCTTATTTCTCCTCTCTTCTCCTCTCTTCTCTTCCTTTCTTCTGCTCTCCTCTCCTCCCCTCTCTTCCTTAATTCTCCTCTCCGCTAATCTCCTTTCTTCCTTACTTCTCCTCTCCTCTCTTCTCTTCCTTACTTCTCCTCACCTCTAATCTTTTCACTTCTGCTCTCTTCTATTACTTACTTCTCCTCTCCACTCTTTTAGTCCTTACTTCTCTCTTCTCTGCTCCTCTCTTCCTTAATTGTCCTCTTCACTCTTCTCTTCCTTGTTTTCCCATCCTGTCCTCTTCTCTCTTCTCCTCTCGTCTTTTCCTTACTTTTCCTCTCCTCATCTCTCTTCTCTTCCCTTACTTGCTTCTCCTCTTCTAATCCTCACTACTCCTCTCTTCTCCGCTCCTCTCTTCCTTACTACTCATCTCCTCTCTTCTCTTCCTTTCTTCTCCTCTCCTCTCTTCTCCTCTCTTCTGTTCCTTACTTCTGCTGTCATCTCTTCTACTCCTTACTTCTCCTCTCTTATCCACTCCTCTCTTCGTTACTTCTCCTCTCCTATCCTTTCCTCCTTAATTCTTCTCCCCTCTCCTCTCTTCTTTTCTACTCTCTTCCTTAGTTCTCCTCTCATCTCCTCTCATCTCTTCTCCTATCATCTCTTCCTTATTTCTCCTCTCTTCTCCTCTCTTCTCTTCCTTTCTTCTGCTCTCCTCTCCTCCCCTCTCTTCCTTAATTCTCCTCTCCGCTAATCTCCTTTCTTCCTTACTTCTCCTCTCCTCTCTTCTCTTCCTTACTTCTCCTCACCTCTAATCTTTTCACTTCTGCTCTCTTCTATTACTTACTTCTCCTCTCCACTCTTTTAGTCCTTACTTCTCTCTTCTCTGCTCCTCTCTTCCTTAATTGTCCTCTTCACTCTTCTCTTCCTTGTTTTCCCATCCTGTCCTCTTCTCTCTTCTCCTCTCGTCTTTTCCTTACTTTTCCTCTCCTCATCTCTCTTCTCTTCCCTTACTTGCTTCTCCTCTCCTCTTCTAATCCTCACTACTCCTCTCTTCTCCGCTCCTCTCTTCCTTACTACTCATCTCCTCTCTTCTCTTCCTTTCTTCTCCTCTCTTCTGTTCCTTACTTCTGCTGTCATCTCTTCTACTCCTTACTTCTCCTCTCTTATCCACTCCTCTCTTCGTTACTTCTCCTCTCCTATCCTTTCCTCCTTAATTCTTATCCCCTCTCCTCTCTTCTTTTCTACTCTCTTCCTTAGTTCTCCTCTCATCTCCTCTCATCTCTTCTCCTATCATCTCTTCCTTATTTCTCCTCTCTTCTCCTCTCTTCTCTTCCTTTCTTCTGCTCTCCTCTCCTCCCCTCTCTTCCTTAATTCTCCTCTCCGCTAATCTCCTTTCTTCCTTACTTCTCCTCTCCTCTCTTCTCTTCCTTACTTCTCCTCACCTCTAATCTTTTCACTTCTGCTCTCTTCTATTACTTACTTCTCCTCTCCACTCTTTTAGTCCTTACTTCTCTCTTCTCTGCTCCTCTCTTCCTTAATTGTCCTCTTCACTCTTCTCTTCCTTGTTTTCCCATCCTGTCCTCTTCTCTCTTCTCCTCTCGTCTTTTCCTTACTTTTCCTCTCCTCATCTCTCTTCTCTTCCCTTACTTGCTTCTCCTCTCCTCTTCTAATCCTCACTACTCCTCTCTTCTCCGCTCCTCTCTTCCTTACTACTCATCTCCTCTCTTCTCTTCCTTTCTTCTCCTCTCCTCTCTTCTCCTCTCTTCTGTTCCTTACTTCTGCTGTCATCTCTTCTACTCCTTACTTCTCCTCTCTTATCCACTCCTCTCTTCGTTACTTCTCCTCTCCTATCCTTTCCTCCTTAATTCTTCTGCCCTCTCCTCTCTTCTTTTCTACTCTCTTCCTTAGTTCTCCTCTCATCTCCTCTCATCTCTTCTCCTATCATCTCTTCCTTATTTCTCCTCTCTTCTCCTCTCTTCTCTTCCTTTCTTCTGCTCTCCTCTCCTCCCCTCTCTTCCTTAATTCTCCTCTCCGCTAATCTCCTTTCTTCCTTACTTCTCCTCTCCTCTCTTCTCTTCCTTACTTCTCCTCACCTCTAATCTTTTCACTTCTGCTCTCTTCTATTAATTACTTCTCCTCTCCACTCTTTTAGTCCTTACTTCTCTCTTCTCTGCTCCTCTCTTCCTTAATTGTCCTCTTCACTCTTCTCTTCCTTGTTTTCCCATCCTGTCCTCTTCTCTCTTCTCCTCTCGTCTTTTCCTTACTTTTCCTCTCCTCATCTCTCTTCTCTTCCCTTACTTGCTTCTCCTCTCCTCTTCTAATCCTCACTACTCCTCTCTTCTCCGCTCCTCTGTTCCTTACTACTCATCTCCTCTCTTCTCTTCCTTTCTTCTCCTCTCCTCTCTTCTCCTCTCTTCTGTTCCTTACTTCTGCTGTCATCTCTTCTACTCCTTACTTCTCCTCTCTTATCCACTCCTCTCTTCGTTACTTCTCCTCTCCTATCCTTTCCTCCTTAATTCTTCTCCCCTCTCCTCTCTTCTTTTCTACTCTCTTCCTTAGTTCTCCTCTCATCTCCTCTCATCTCTTCTCCTATCATCTCTTCCTTATTTCTCCTCTCTTCTCCTCTCTTCTCTTCCTTTCTTCTGCTCTCCTCTCCTCCCCTCTCTTCCTTAATTCTCCTCTCCGCTAATCTCCTTTCTTCCTTACTTCTCCTCTCCTCTCTTCTCTTCCTTACTTCTCCTCACCTCTAATCTTTTCACTTCTGCTCTCTTCTATTACTTACTTCTCCTCTCCACTCTTTTAGTCCTTACTTCTCTCTTCTCTGCTCCTCTCTTCCTTAATTGTCCTCTTCACTCTTCTCTTCCTTGTTTTCCCATCCTGTCCTCTTCTCTCTTCTCCTCTCGTCTTTTCCTTACTTTTCCTCTCCTCATCTCTCTTCTCTTCCCTTACTTGCTTCTCCTCTCCTCTTCTAATCCTCACTACTCCTCTCTTCTCCGCTCCTCTCTTCCTTACTACTCATCTCCTCTCTTCTCTTCCTTTCTTCTCCTCTCCTCTCTTCTCCTCTCTTCTGTTCCTTACTTCTGCTGTCATCTCTTCTACTCCTTACTTCTCCTCTCTTATCCACTCCTCTCTTCGTTACTTCTCCTCTCCTATCCTTTCCTCCTTAATTCTTCTCCCCTCTCCTCTCTTCTTTTCTACTCTCTTCCTTAGTTCTCCTCTCATCTCCTCTCATCTCTTCTCCTATCATCTCTTCCTTATTTCTCCTCTCTTCTCCTCTCTTCTCTTCCTTTCTTCTGCTCTCCTCTCCTCCCCTCTCTTCCTTAATTCTCCTCTCCGCTAATCTCCTTTCTTCCTTACTTCTCCTCTCCTCTCTTCTCTTCCTTACTTCTCCTCACCTCTAATCTTTTCACTTCTGCTCTCTTCTATTACTTACTTCTCCTCTCCACTCTTTTAGTCCTTACTTCTCTCTTCTCTGCTCCTCTCTTCCTTAATTGTCCTCTTCACTCTTCTCTTCCTTGTTTTCCCATCCTGTCCTCTTCTCTCTTCTCCTCTCGTCTTTTCCTTACTTTTCCTCTCCTCATCTCTCTTCTCTTCCCTTACTTGCTTCTCCTCTCCTCTTCTAATCCTCACTACTCCTCTCTTCTCCGCTCCTCTCTTCCTTACTACTCATCTCCTCTCTTCTCTTCCTTTCTTCTCCTCTCCTCTCTTCTCCTCTCTTCTGTTCCTTACTTCTGCTGTCATCTCTTCTACTCCTTACTTCTCCTCTCTTATCCACTCCTCTCTTCGTTACTTCTCCTCTCCTATCCTTTCCTCCTTAATTCTTCTCCCCTCTCCTCTCTTCTCTTCCTTTCTTCTCCTCTCCTCATCTCTCTTCTCTTCTCCTATCATCTCTTCCTTATTTCTCCTCTCTTCTCCTCTCTTCTCTTCCTTTCTTCTCCTCTCCTCTCTTCTCCTCTCTTCTGTTCCTTACTTCTGCTGTCATCTCTTCTACTCCTTACTTCTCCTCTCTTATCCACTCCTCTCTTCGTTACTTCTCCTCTCCTATCCTTTCCTCCTTAATTCTTCTCCCCTCTCCTCTCTTCTTTTCTACTCTCTTCCTTAGTTCTCCTCTCATCTCCTCTCATCTCTTCTCCTATCATCTCTTCCTTATTTCTCCTCTCTTCTCCTCTCTTCTCTTCCTTTCTTCTGCTCTCCTCTCCTCCCCTCTCTTCCTTAATTCTCCTCTCCGCTAATCTCCTTTCTTCCTTACTTCTCCTCTCCTCTCTTCTCTTCCTTACTTCTCCTCACCTCTAATCTTTTCACTTCTGCTCTCTTCTATTACTTACTTCTCCTCTCCACTCTTTTAGTCCTTACTTCTCTCTTCTCTGCTCCTCTCTTCCTTAATTGTCCTCTTCACTCTTCTCTTCCTTGTTTTCCCATCCTGTCCTCTTCTCTCTTCTCCTCTCGTCTTTTCCTTACTTTTCCTCTCCTCATCTCTCTTCTCTTCCCTTACTTGCTTCTCCTCTCCTCTTCTAATCCTCACTACTCTCTCTCTTCTCCGCTCCTCTCTTCCTTACTACTCATCTCCTCTCTTCTCTTCCTTTCTTCTCCTCTCCTCTCTTCTCCTCTCTTCTGTTCCTTACTTCTGCTGTCATCTCTTCTACTCCTTACTTCTCCTCTCTTATCCACTCCTCTCTTCGTTACTTCTCCTCTCCTATCCTTTCCTCCTTAATTCTTCTCCCCTCTCCTCTCTTCTTTTCTACTCTCTTCCTTAGTTCTCCTCTCATCTCCTCTCATCTCTTCTCCTATCATCTCTTCCTTATTTCTCCTCTCTTCTCCTCTCTTCTCTTCCTTTCTTCTGCTCTCCTCTCCTCCCCTCTCTTCCTTAATTCTCCTCTCCGCTAATCTCCTTTCTTCCTTACTTCTCCTCTCCTCTCTTCTCTTCCTTACTTCTCCTCACCTCTAATCTTTTCACTTCTGCTCTCTTCTATTACTTACTTCTCCTCTCCACTCTTTTAGTCCTTACTTCTCTCTTCTCTGCTCCTCTCTTCCTTAATTGTCCTCTTCACTCTTCTCTTCCTTGTTTTCCCATCCTGTCCTCTTCTCTCTTCTCCTCTCGTCTTTTCCTTACTTTTCCTCTCCTCATCTCTCTTCTCTTCCCTTACTTGCTTCTCCTCTCCTCTTCTAATCCTCACTACTCCTCTCTTCTCCGCTCCTCTCTTCCTTACTACTCATCTCCTCTCTTCTCTTCCTTTCTTCTCCTCTCCTCTCTTCTCCTCTCTTCTGTTCCTTACTTCTGCTGTCATCTCTTCTACTCCTTACTTCTCCTCTCTTATCCACTCCTCTCTTCGTTACTTCTCCTCTCCTATCCTTTCCTCCTTAATTCTTCTCCCCTCTCCTCTCTTCTTTTCTACTCTCTTCCTTAGTTCTCCTCTCATCTCCTCTCATCTCTTCTCCTATCATCTCTTCCTTATTTCTCCTCTCTTCTCCTCTCTTCTCTTCCTTTCTTCTGCTCTCCTCTCCTCCCCTCTCTTCCTTAATTCTCCTCTCCGCTAATCTCCTTTCTTCCTTACTTCTCCTCTCCTCTCTTCTCTTCCTTACTTCTCCTCACCTCTAATCTTTTCACTTCTGCTCTCTTCTATTACTTACTTCTCCTCTCCACTCTTTTAGTCCTTACTTCTCTCTTCTCTGCTCCTCTCTTCCTTAATTGTCCTCTTCACTCTTCTCTTCCTTGTTTTCCCATCCTGTCCTCTTCTCTCTTCTCCTCTCGTCTTTTCCTTACTTTTCCTCTCCTCATCTCTCTTCTCTTCCCTTACTTGCTTCTCCTCTTCTAATCCTCACTACTCCTCTCTTCTCCGCTCCTCTCTTCCTTACTACTCATCTCCTCTCTTCTCTTCCTCTCCTCTCCTCTCTTCTCCTCTCTTCTGTTCCTTACTTCTGCTGTCATCTCTTCTACTCCTTACTTCTCCTCTCTTATCCACTCCTCTCTTCGTTACTTCTCCTCTCCTATCCTTTCCTCCTTAATTCTTCTCCCCTCTCCTCTCTTCTTTTCTACTCTCTTCCTTAGTTCTCCTCTCATCTCCTCTCATCTCTTCTCCTATCATCTCTTCCTTATTTCTCCTCTCTTCTCCTCTCTTCTCTTCCTTTCTTCTGCTCTCCTCTCCTCCCCTCTCTTCCTTAATTCTCCTCTCCGCTAATCTCCTTTCTTCCTTACTTCTCCTCTCCTCTCTTCTCTTCCTTACTTCTCCTCACCTCTAATCTTTTCACTTCTGCTCTCTTCTATTACTTACTTCTCCTCTCCACTCTTTTAGTCCTTACTTCTCTCTTCTCTGCTCCTCTCTTCCTTAATTGTCCTCTTCACTCTTCTCTTCCTTGTTTTCCCATCCTGTCCTCTTCTCTCTTCTCCTCTCGTCTTTTCCTTACTTTTCCTCTCCTCATCTCTCTTCTCTTCCCTTACTTGCTTCTCCTCTCTTATCCTCACTACTCCTCTCTTCTCCGCTCCTCTCTTCCTTACTACTCATCTCCTCTCTTCTTTCTTCTCCTCTCCTCTCTTCTCCTCTCTTCTGTTCCTTACTTCTGCTGTCATCTCTTCTACTCCTTACTTCTCCTCTCTTATCCACTCCTCTCTTCGTTACTTCTCCTCTCCTATCCTTTCCTCCTTAATTCTTCTCCCCTCTCCTCTCTTCTTTTCTACTCTCTTCCTTAGTTCTCCTCTCATCTCCTCTCATCTCTTCTCCTATCATCTCTTCCTTATTTCTCCTCTCTTCTCCTCTCTTCTCTTCCTTTCTTCTGCTCTCCTCTCCTCCCCTCTCTTCCTTAATTCTCCTCTCCGCTAATCTCCTTTCTTCCTTACTTCTCCTCTCCTCTCTTCTCTTCCTTACTTCTCCTCACCTCTAATCTTTTCACTTCTGCTCTCTTCTATTACTTACTTCTCCTCTCCACTCTTTTAGTCCTTACTTCTCTCTTCTCTGCTCCTCTCTTCCTTAATTGTCCTCTTCACTCTTCTCTTCCTTGTTTTCCCATCCTGTCCTCTTCTCTCTTCTCCTCTCGTCTTTTCCTTACTTTTCCTCTCCTCATCTCTCTTCTCTTCCCTTACTTGCTTCTCCTCTCCTCTTCTAATCCTCACTACTCCTCTCTTCTCCGCTCCTCTCTTCCTTACTACTCATCTCCTCTCTTCTTCCTTTCTTCTCCTCTCCTCTCTTCTCCTCTCTTCTGTTCCTTACTTCTGCTGTCATCTCTTCTACTCCTTACTTCTCCTCTCTTATCCACTCCTCTCTTCGTTACTTCTCCTCTCCTATCCTTTCCTCCTTAATTCTTCTCCGCTCCTCTCTTCTTTTCTACTCTCTTCCTTAGTTCTCCTCTCATCTCCTCTCATCTCTTCTCCTATCATCTCTTCCTTATTTCTCCTCTCTTCTCCTCTCTTCTCTTCCTTTCTTCTGCTCTCCTCTCCTCCCCTCTCTTCCTTAATTCTCCTCTCCGCTAATCTCCTTTCTTCCTTACTTCTCCTCTCCTCTCTTCTCTTCCTTACTTCTCCTCACCTCTAATCTTTTCACTTCTGCTCTCTTCTATTACTTACTTCTCCTCTCCACTCTTATAGTCCTTACTTCTCTCTTCTCTGCTCCTCTCTTCCTTAATTGTCCTCTTCACTCTTCTCTTCCTTGTTTTCCCATCCTGTCCTCTTCTCTCTTCTCCTCTCGTCTTTTCCTTACTTTTCCTCTCCTCATCTCTCTTCTCTTCCCTTACTTGCTTCTCCTCTCCTCTTCTAATCCTCACTACTCCTCTCTTCTCCGCTCCTCTCTTCCTTACTACTCATCTCCTCTCTTCTCTTCCTTTCTTCTCCTCTCCTCTCTTCTCCTCTCTTCTGTTCCTTACTTCTGCTGTCATCTCTTCTACTCCTTACTTCTCCTCTCTTATCCACTCCTCTCTTCGTTACTTCTCCTCTCCTATCCTTTCCTCCTTAATTCTTCTCCCCTCTCCTCTCTTCTTTTCTACTCTCTTCCTTAGTTCTCCTCTCATCTCCTCTCATCTCTTCTCCTATCATCTCTTCCTTATTTCTCCTCTCTTCTCCTCTCTTCTCTTCCTTTCTTCTGCTCTCCTCTCCTCCCCTCTCTTCCTTAATTCTCCTCTCCGCTAATCTCCTTTCTTCCTTACTTCTCCTCTCCTCTCTTCTCTTCCTTACTTCTCCTCACCTCTAATCTTTTCACTTCTGCTCTCTTCTATTACTTACTTCTCCTCTCCACTCTTTTAGTCCTTACTTCTCTCTTCTCTGCTCCTCTCTTCCTTAATTGTCCTCTTCACTCTTCTCTTCCTTGTTTTCCCATCCTGTCCTCTTCTCTCTTCTCCTCTCGTCTTTTCCTTACTTTTCCTCTCCTCATCTCTCTTCTCTTCCCTTACTTGCTTCTCCTCTCCTCTTCTAATCCTCACTACTCCTCTCTTCTCCGCTCCTCTCTTCCTTACTACTCATCTCCTCTCTTCTCTTCCTTTCTTCTCCTCTCCTCTCTTCTCCTCTCTTCTGTTCCTTACTTCTGCTGTCATCTCTTCTACTCCTTACTTCTCCTCTCTTATCCACTCCTCTCTTCGTTACTTCTCCTCTCCTATCCTTTCCTCCTTAATTCTTCTCCCCTCTCCTCTCTTCTTTTCTACTCTCTTCCTTAGTTCTCCTCTCATCTCCTCTCATCTCTTCTCCTATCATCTCTTCCTTATTTCTCCTCTCTTCTCCTCTCTTCTCTTCCTTTCTTCTGCTCTCCTCTCCTCCCCTCTCTTCCTTAATTCTCCTCTCCGCTAATCTCCTTTCTTCCTTACTTCTCCTCTCCTCTCTTCTCTTCCTTACTTCTCCTCACCTCTAATCTTTTCACTTCTGCTCTCTTCTATTACTTACTTCTCCTCTCCACTCTTTTAGTCCTTACTTCTCTCTTCTCTGCTCCTCTCTTCCTTAATTGTCCTCTTCACTCTTCTCTTCCTTGTTTTCCCATCCTGTCCTCTTCTCTCTTCTCCTCTCGTCTTTTCCTTACTTTTCCTCTCCTCATCTCTCTTCTCTTCCCTTACTTGCTTCTCCTCTCCTCTTCTAATCCTCACTACTCCTCTCCTCTCCTCTCCTTACTACTCATCTCCTCTCTTCTCTTCCTTTCTTCTCCTCTCCTCTCTTCTCCTCTCTTCTGTTCCTTACTTCTGCTGTCATCTCTTCTACTCCTTACTTCTCCTCTCTTATCCACTCCTCTCTTCGTTACTTCTCCTCTCCTATCCTTTCCTCCTTAATTCTTCTCCCCTCTCCTCTCTTCTTTTCTACTCTCTTCCTTAGTTCTCCTCTCATCTCCTCTCATCTCTTCTCCTATCATCTCTTCCTTATTTCTCCTCTCTTCTCCTCTCTTCTCTTCCTTTCTTCTGCTCTCCTCTCCTCCCCTCTCTTCCTTAATTCTCCTCTCCGCTAATCTCCTTTCTTCCTTACTTCTCCTCTCCTCTCTTCTCTTCCTTACTTCTCCTCACCTCTAATCTTTTCACTTCTGCTCTCTTCTATTACTTACATCTCCTCTCCACTCTTTTAGTCCTTACTTCTCTCTTCTCTGCTCCTCTCTTCCTTAATTGTCCTCTTCACTCTTCTCTTCCTTGTTTTCCCATCCTGTCCTCTTCTCTCTTCTCCTCTCGTCTTTTCCTTACTTTTCCTCTCCTCATCTCTCTTCTCTTCCCTTACTTGCTTCTCCTCTCCTCTTCTAATCCTCACTACTCCTCTCTTCTCCGCTCCTCTCTTCCTTACTACTCATCTCCTCTCTTCTCTTCCTTTCTTCTCCTCTCCTCTCTTCTCCTCTCTTCTGTTCCTTACTTCTGCTGTCATCTCTTCTACTCCTTACTTCTCCTCTCTTATCCACTCCTCTCTTCGTTACTTCTCCTCTCCTATCCTTTCCTCCTTAATTCTTCTCCCCTCTCCTCTCTTCTTTTCTACTCTCTTCCTTAGTTCTCCTCTCATCTCCTCTCATCTCTTCTCCTATCATCTCTTCCTTATTTCTCCTCTCTTCTCCTCTCTTCTCTTCCTTTCTTCTGCTCTCCTCTCCTCCCCTCTCTTCCTTAATTCTCCTCTCCGCTAATCTCCTTTCTTCCTTACTTCTCCTCTCCTCTCTTCTCTTCCTTACTTCTCCTCACCTCTAATCTTTTCACTTCTGCTCTCTTCTATTACTTACTTCTCCTCTCCACTCTTTTAGTCCTTACTTCTCTCTTCTCTGCTCCTCTCTTCCTTAATTGTCCTCTTCACTCTTCTCTTCCTTGTTTTCCCATCCTGTCCTCTTCTCTCTTCTCCTCTCGTCTTTTCCTTACTTTTCCTCTCCTCATCTCTCTTCTCTTCCCTTACTTGCTTCTCCTCTCCTCTTCTAATCCTCACTACTCCTCTCTTCTCCGCTCCTCTCTTCCTTACTACTCATCTCCTCTCTCTTCCTTTCTTCTCCTCTCCTCTCTTCTCCTCTCTTCTGTTCCTTACTTCTGCTGTCATCTCTTCTACTCCTTACTTCTCCTCTCTTATCCACTCCTCTCTTCGTTACTTCTCCTCTCCTATCCTTTCCTCCTTAATTCTTATCCCCTCTCCTCTCTTCTTTTCTACTCTCTTCCTTAGTTCTCCTCTCATCTCCTCTCATCTCTTCTCCTATCATCTCTTCCTTATTTCTCCTCTCTTCTCCTCTCTTCTCTTCCTTTCTTCTGCTCTCCTCTCTTCCCCTCTCTTCCTTAATTCTCCTCTCCGCTAATCTCCTTTCTTCCTTACTTCTCCTCTCCTCTCTTCTCTTCCTTACTTCTCCTCACCTCTAATCTTTTCACTTCTGCTCTCTTCTATTACTTACTTCTCCTCTCCACTCTTTTAGTCCTTACTTCTCTCTTCTCTGCTCCTCTCTTCCTTAATTGTCCTCTTCACTCTTCTCTTCCTTGTTTTCCCATCCTGTCCTCTTCTCTCTTCTCCTCTCGTCTTTTCCTTACTTTTCCTCTCCTCATCTCTCTTCTCTTCCCTTACTTGCTTCTCCTCTCCTCTTCTAATCCTCACTACTCCTCTCTTCTCCGCTCCTCTCTTCCTTACTACTCATCTCCTCTCTCTCTTCCTTTCTTCTCCTCTCCTCTCTTCTCCTCTCTTCTGTTCCTTACTTCTGCTGTCATCTCTTCTACTCCTTACTTCTCCTCTCTTATCCACTCCTCTCTTCGTTACTTCTCCTCTCCTATCCTTTCCTCCTTAATTCTTCTCCCCTCTCCTTCTTTTCTACTCTCTTCCTTAGTTCTCCTCTCATCTCCTCTCATCTCTTCTCCTATCATCTCTTCCTTATTTCTCCTCTCTTCTCCTCTCTTCTCTTCCTTTCTTCTGCTCTCCTCTCCTCCCCTCTCTTCCTTAATTCTCCTCTCCGCTAATCTCCTTTCTTCCTTACTTCTCCTCTCCTCTCTTCTCTTCCTTACTTCTCCTCACCTCTAATCTTTTCACTTCTGCTCTCTTCTATTACTTACTTCTCCTCTCCACTCTTTTAGTCCTTACTTCTCTCTTCTCTGCTCCTCTCTTCCTTAATTGTCCTCTTCACTCTTCTCTTCCTTGTTTTCCCATCCTGTCCTCTTCTCTCTTCTCCTCTCGTCTTTTCCTTACTTTTCCTCTCCTCATCTCTCTTCTCTTCCCTTACTTGCTTCTCCTCTCCTCTTCTAATCCTTACTACTCCTCTCTTCTCCGCTCCTCTCTTCCTTACTACTCATCTCCTCTCTTCTCTTCCTTTCTTCTCCTCTCCTCTCTTCTCCTCTCTTCTGTTCCTTACTTCTGCTGTCATCTCTTCTACTCCTTACTTCTCCTCTCTTATCCACTCCTCTCTTCGTTACTTCTCCTCTCCTATCCTTTCCTCCTTAATTCTTCTCCCCTCTCCTCTCTTCTTTTCTACTCTCTTCCTTAGTTCTCCTCTCATCTCCTCTCATCTCTTCTCCTATCATCTCTTCCTTATTTCTCCTCTCTTCTCCTCTCTTCTCTTCCTTTCTTCTGCTCTCCTCTCCTCCCCTCTCTTCCTTAATTCTCCTCTCCGCTAATCTCCTTTCTTCCTTACTTCTCCTCTCCTCTCTTCTCTTCCTTACTTCTCCTCACCTCTAATCTTTTCACTTCTGCTCTCTTCTATTACTTACTTCTCCTCTCCACTCTTTTAGTCCTTACTTCTCTCTTCTCTGCTCCTCTCTTCCTTAATTGTCCTCTTCACTCTTCTCTTCCTTGTTTTCCCATCCTGTCCTCTTCTCTCTTCTCCTCTCGTCTTTTCCTTACTTTTCCTCTCCTCATCTCTCTTCTCTTCCCTTGCTTGTCCTCTCCTCTTCTAATCCTCACTACTCCTCTCTTCTCCGCTCCTCTCTTCCTTACTACTCATCTCCTCTCTTCTCTTCCTTTCTTCTCCTCTCCTCTCTTCTCCTCTCTTCTGTTCCTTACTTCTGCTGTCATCTCTTCTACTCCTTACTTCTCCTCTCTTATGCACTCCTCTCTTCGTTACTTCTCCTTTCCTATCCTTTCCTCCTTAATTCTTCTCCCCTCTCCTCTCTTCTTTTCTACTCTCTTCCTTAGTTCTCCTCTCATCTCCTCTCATCTCTTCTCCTATCATCTCTTCCTTATTTCTCCTCTCTTCTCCTCTCTTCTCTTCCTTTCTTCTGCTCTCCTCTCCTCCCCTCTCTTCCTTAATTCTCCTCTCCGCTAATCTCCTTTCTTCCTTACTTCTCCTCTCCTCTCTTCTCTTCCTTACTTCTCCTCACCTCTAATCTTTTCACTTCTGCTCTCTTCTATTACTTACTTCTCCTCTCCACTCTTTTAGTCCTTACTTCTCTCTTCTCTGCTCCTCTCTTCCTTAATTGTCCTCTTCACTCTTCTCTTCCTTGTTTTCCCATCCTGTCCTCTTCTCTCTTCTCCTCTCGTCTTTTCCTTACTTTTCCTCTCCTCATCTCTCTTCTCTTCCCTTACTTGCTTCTCCTCTCCTCTTCTAATCCTCACTACTCCTCTCTTCTCCGCTCCTCTCTTCCTTACTACTCATCTCCTCTCTTCTCTTCCTTTCTTCTCCTCTCCTCTCTTCTCCTCTCTTCTGTTCCTTACTTCTGCTGTCATCTCTTCTACTCCTTACTTCTCCTCTCTTATCCACTCCTCTCTTCGTTACTTCTCCTCTCCTATCCTTTCCTCCTTAATTCTTCTCCCCTCTCCTCTCTTCTTTTCTACTCTCTTCCTTAGTTCTCCTCTCATCTCCTCTCATCTCTTCTCCTATCATCTCTTCCTTATTTCTCCTCTCTTCTCCTCTCTTCTCTTCCTTTCTTCTGCTCTCCTCTCCTCCCCTCTCTTCCTTAATTCTCCTCTCCGCTAATCTCCTTTCTTCCTTACTTCTCCTCTCCTCTCTTCTCTTCCTTACTTCTCCTCACCTCTAATCTTTTCACTTCTGCTCTCTTCTATTACTTACTTCTCCTCTCCACTCTTTTAGTCCTTACTTCTCTCTTCTCTGCTCCTCTCTTCCTTAATTGTCCTCTTCACTCTTCTCTTCCTTGTTTTCCCATCCTGTCCTCTTCTCTCTTCTCCTCTCGTCTTTTCCTTACTTTTCCTCTCCTCATCTCTCTTCTCTTCCCTTACTTGCTTCTCCTCTCCTCTTCTAATCCTCACTACTCCTCTCTTCTCCGCTCCTCTCTTCCTTACTACTCATCTCCTCTCTTCTCTTCCTTTCTTCTCCTCTCCTCTCTTCTCCTCTCTTCTGTTCCTTACTTCTGCTGTCATCTCTTCTACTCCTTACTTCTCCTCTCTTATCCACTCCTCTCTTCGTTACTTCTCCTCTCCTATCCTTTCCTCCTTAATTCTTCTCCCCTCTCCTCTCTTCTTTTCTACTCTCTTCCTTAGTTCTCCTCTCATCTCCTCTCATCTCTTCTCCTATCATCTCTTCCTTATTTCTCCTCTCTTCTCCTCTCTTCTCTTCCTTTCTTCTGCTCTCCTCTCCTCCCCTCTCTTCCTTAATTCTCCTCTCCGCTAATCTCCTTTCTTCCTTACTTCTCCTCTCCTCTCTTCTCTTCCTTACTTCTCCTCACCTCTAATCTTTTCACTTCTGCTCTCTTCTATTACTTACTTCTCCTCTCCACTCTTTTAGTCCTTACTTCTCTCTTCTCTGCTCCTCTCTTCCTTAATTGTCCTCTTCACTCTTCTCTTCCTTGTTTTCCCATCCTGTCCTCTTCTCTCTTCTCCTCTCGTCTTTTCCTTACTTTTCCTCTCCTCATCTCTCTTCTCTTCCCTTACTTGCTTCTCCTCTCCTCTTCTAATCCTCACTACTCCTCTCTTCTCCGCTCCTCTCTTCCTTACTACTCATCTCCTCTCTTCTCTTCCTTTCTTCTCCTCTCCTCTCTTCTCCTCTCTTCTGTTCCTTACTTCTGCTGTCATCTCTTCTACTCCTTACTTCTCCTCTCTTATCCACTCCTCTCTTCGTTACTTCTCCTCTCCTATCCTTTCCTCCTTAATTCTTCTCCCCTCTCCTCTCTTCTTTTCTACTCTCTTCCTTAGTTCTCCTCTCATCTCCTCTCATCTCTTCTCCTATCATCTCTTCCTTATTTCTCCTCTCTTCTCCTCTCTTCTCTTCCTTTCTTCTGCTCTCCTCTCCTCCCCTCTCTTCCTTAATTCTCCTCTCCGCTAATCTCCTTTCTTCCTTACTTCTCCTCTCCTCTCTTCTCTTCCTTACTTCTCCTCACCTCTAATCTTTTCACTTCTGCTCTCTTCTATTACTTACTTCTCCTCTCCACTCTTTTAGTCCTTACTTCTCTCTTCTCTGCTCCTCTCTTCCTTAATTGTCCTCTTCACTCTTCTCTTCCTTGTTTTCCCATCCTGTCCTCTTCTCTCTTCTCCTCTCGTCTTTTCCTTACTTTTCCTCTCCTCATCTCTCTTCTCTTCCCTTACTTGCTTCTCCTCTCCTCTTCTAATCCTTACTACTCCTCTCTTCTCCGCTCCTCTCTTCCTTACTACTCATCTCCTCTCTCTCCTTACTTCTCCTCTCCTCTCTTCTCCTCTCTTCTGTTCCTTACTTCTGCTGTCATCTCTTCTACTCCTTACTTCTCCTCTCTTATCCACTCCTCTCTTCGTTACTTCTCCTCTCCTATCCTTTCCTCCTTAATTCTTCTGCCCTCTCCTCTCTTCTTTTCTACTCTCTTCCTTAGTTCTCCTCTCATCTCCTCTCATCTCTTCTCCTATCATCTCTTCCTTATTTCTCCTCTCTTCTCCTCTCTTCTCTTCCTTTCTTCTGCTCTCCTCTCCTCCCCTCTCTTCCTTAATTCTCCTCTCCGCTAATCTCCTTTCTTCCTTACTTCTCCTCTCCTCTCTTCTCTTCCTTACTTCTCCTCACCTCTAATCTTTTCACTTCTGCTCTCTTCTATTACTTACTTCTCCTCTCCACTCTTTTAGTCCTTACTTCTCTCTTCTCTGCTCCTCTCTTCCTTAATTGTCCTCTTCACTCTTCTCTTCCTTGTTTTCCCATCCTGTCCTCTTCTCTCTTCTCCTCTCGTCTTTTCCTTACTTTTCCTCTCCTCATCTCTCTTCTCTTCCCTTACTTGCTTCTCCTCTCCTCTTCTAATCCTTACTACTCCTCTCTTCTCCGCTCCTCTCTTCCTTACTACTCATCTCCTCTCTTCTCCTCTCATCTCCTCTCCTCTCTTCTCCTCTCTTCTGTTCCTTACTTCTGCTGTCATCTCTTCTACTCCTTACTTCTCCTCTCTTATCCACTCCTCTCTTCGTTACTTCTCCTCTCCTATCCTTTCCTCCTTAATTCTTCTCCCCTCTCCTCTCTTCTTTTCTACTCTCTTCCTTAGTTCTCCTCTCATCTCCTCTCATCTCTTCTCCTATCATCTCTTCCTTATTTCTCCTCTCTTCTCCTCTCTTCTCTTCCTTTCTTCTGCTCTCCTCTCCTCCCCTCTCTTCCTTAATTCTCCTCTCCGCTAATCTCCTTTCTTCCTTACTTCTCCTCTCCTCTCTTCTCTTCCTTACTTCTCCTCACCTCTAATCTTTTCACTTCTGCTCTCTTCTATTACTTACTTCTCCTCTCCACTCTTTTAGTCCTTACTTCTCTCTTCTCTGCTCCTCTCTTCCTTAATTGTCCTCTTCACTCTTCTCTTCCTTGTTTTCCCATCCTGTCCTCTTCTCTCTTCTCCTCTCGTCTTTTCCTTACTTTTCCTCTCCTCATCTCTCTTCTCTTCCCTTACTTGCTTCTCCTCTCCTCTTCTAATCCTTACTACTCCTCTCTTCTCCGCTCCTCTCTTCCTTACTACTCATCTCCTCTCTTCTCTTCCTTTCTTCTCCTCTCCTCTCTTCTCCTCTCTTCTGTTCCTTACTTCTGCTGTCATCTCTTCTACTCCTTACTTCTCCTCTCTTATCCACTCCTCTCTTCGTTACTTCTCCTCTCCTATCCTTTCCTCCTTAATTCTTCTCCCCTCTCCTCTCTTCTTTTCTACTCTCTTCCTTAGTTCTCCTCTCATCTCCTCTCATCTCTTCTCCTATCATCTCTTCCTTATTTCTCCTCTCTTCTCCTCTCTTCTCTTCCTTTCTTCTGCTCTCCTCTCCTCCCCTCTCTTCCTTAATTCTCCTCTCCGCTAATCTCCTTTCTTCCTTACTTCTCCTCTCCTCTCTTCTCTTCCTTACTTCTCCTCACCTCTAATCTTTTCACTTCTGCTCTCTTCTATTACTTACTTCTCCTCTCCACTCTTTTAGTCCTTACTTCTCTCTTCTCTGCTCCTCTCTTCCTTAATTGTCCTCTTCACTCTTCTCTTCCTTGTTTTCCCATCCTGTCCTCTTCTCTCTTCTCCTCTCGTCTTTTCCTTACTTTTCCTCTCCTTATCACTCTTCTCTTCCCTTACTTGCTTCTCCTCTCCTCTTCTAATCCTTACTACTCCTCTCTTCTCCGCTCCTCTCTTCCTTACTACTCATCTCCTCTCTTCTCTTCCTCTTCTCCTCTCCTCTCTTCTCCTCTCTTCTGTTCCTTACTTCTGCTGTCATCTCTTCTACTCCTTACTTCTCCTCTCTTATCCACTCCTCTCTTCGTTACTTCTCCTCTCCTATCCTTTCCTCCTTAATTCTTATCCCCTCTCCTCTCTTCTTTTCTACTCTCTTCCTTAGTTCTCCTCTCATCTCCTCTCATCTCTTCTCCTATCATCTCTTCCTTATTTCTCCTCTCTTCTCCTCTCTTCTCTTCCTTTCTTCTGCTCTCCTCTCCTCCCCTCTCTTCCTTAATTCTCCTCTCCGCTAATCTCCTTTCTTCCTTACTTCTCCTCTCCTCTCTTCTCTTCCTTACTTCTCCTCACCTCTAATCCTTTCACTTCTGCTCTCTTCTATTACTTACTTCTCCTCTCCACTCTTTTAGTCCTTACTTCTCTCTTCTCTGCTCCTCTCTTCCTTAATTGTCCTCTTCACTCTTCTCTTCCTTGTTTTCCCATCCTGTCCTCTTCTCTCTTCTCCTCTCGTCTTTTCCTTACTTTTCCTCTCCTCATCTCTCTTCTCTTCCCTTACTTGCTTCTCCTCTCCTCTTCTAATCCTCACTACTCCTCTCTTCTCCGCTCCTCTCTTCCTTACTACTCATCTCCTCTCTTCTCTTCCTTTCTTCTCCTCTCCTCTCTTCTCCTCTCTTCTGTTCCTTACTTCTGCTGTCATCTCTTCTACTCCTTACTTCTCCTCTCTTATCCACTCCTCTCTTCGTTACTTCTCCTCTCCTATCCTTTCCTCCTTAATTCTTCTCCCCTCTCCTCTCTTCTTTTCTACTCTCTTCCTTAGTTCTCCTCTCATCTCCTCTCATCTCTTCTCCTATCATCTCTTCCTTATTTCTCCTCTCTTCTCCTCTCTTCTCTTCCTTTCTTCTGCTCTCCTCTCCTCCCCTCTCTTCCTTAATTCTCCTCTCCGCTAATCTCCTTTCTTCCTTACTTCTCCTCTCCTCTCTTCTCTTCCTTACTTCTCCTCACCTCTAATCTTTTCACTTCTGCTCTCTTCTATTACTTACTTCTCCTCTCCACTCTTTTAGTCCTTACTTCTCTCTTCTCTGCTCCTCTCTTCCTTAATTGTCCTCTTCACTCTTCTCTTCCTTGTTTTCCCATCCTGTCCTCTTCTCTCTTCTCCTCTCGTCTTTTCCTTACTTTTCCTCTCCTCATCTCTCTTCTCTTCCCTTACTTGCTTCTCCTCTCCTCTTCTAATCCTTACTACTCCTCTCTTCTCCGCTCCTCTCTTCCTTACTACTCATCTCCTCTCTTCTCTTCCTTTCTTCTCCTCTCCTCTCTTCTCCTCTCTTCTGTTCCTTACTTCTGCTGTCATCTCTTCTACTCCTTACTTCTCCTCTCTTATCCACTCCTCTCTTCGTTACTTCTCCTCTCCTATCCTTTCCTCCTTAATTCTTCTCCCCTCTCCTCTCTTCTTTTCTACTCTCTTCCTTAGTTCTCCTCTCATCTCCTCTCATCTCTTCTCCTATCATCTCTTCCTTATTTCTCCTCTCTTCTCCTCTCTTCTCTTCCTTTCTTCTGCTCTCCTCTCCTCCCCTCTCTTCCTTAATTCTCCTCTCCGCTAATCTCCTTTCTTCCTTACTTCTCCTCTCCTCTCTTCTCTTCCTTACTTCTCCTCACCTCTAATCTTTTCACTTCTGCTCTCTTCTATTACTTACTTCTCCTCTCCACTCTTTTAGTCCTTACTTCTCTCTTCTCTGCTCCTCTCTTCCTTAATTGTCCTCTTCACTCTTCTCTTCCTTGTTTTCCCATCCTGTCCTCTTCTCTCTTCTCCTCTCGTCTTTTCCTTACTTTTCCTCTCCTCATCTCTCTTCTCTTCCCTTACTTGCTTCTCCTCTCCTCTTCTAATCCTTACTACTCCTCTCTTCTCCGCTCCTCTCTTCCTTACTACTCATCTCCTCTCTTCTCTTCCTTTCTTCTCCTCTCCTCTCTTCTCCTCTCTTCTGTTCCTTACTTCTGCTGTCATCTCTTCTACTCCTTACTTCTCCTCTCTTATCCACTCCTCTCTTCGTTACTTCTCCTCTCCTATCCTTTCCTCCTTAATTCTTCTCCCCTCTCCTCTCTTCTTTTCTACTCTCTTCCTTAGTTCTCCTCTCATCTCCTCTCATCTCTTCTCCTATCATCTCTTCCTTATTTCTCCTCTCTTCTCCTCTCTTCTCTTCCTTTCTTCTGCTCTCCTCTCCTCCCCTCTCTTCCTTAATTCTCCTCTCCGCTAATCTCCTTTCTTCCTTACTTCTCCTCTCCTCTCTTCTCTTCCTTACTTCTCCTCACCTCTAATCTTTTCACTTCTGCTCTCTTCTATTACTTACTTCTCCTCTCCACTCTTTTAGTCCTTACTTCTCTCTTCTCTGCTCCTCTCTTCCTTATTTCTCCTCTCTTCTCCTCTCTTCTCTTCCTTTCTTCTCCTCTCCTCTCTTCTCCTCTCTTCTGTTCCTTACTTCTGCTGTCATCTCTTCTACTCCTTACTTCTCCTCTCTTATCCACTCATCTCTTCGTTGCTTCTCCTCTCCTATCCTTTCCTCCTTAATTCTTCTCCCCTCTCCTCTCTTCTTTTCTACTCTCTTCCTTAGTTCTCCTCTCATCTCCTCTCTTCTCTTCCTTATTTCTCCTCTCTTCTCCTCTCTTCTCTTCCTTTCTTCTGCTCTCCTCTCCTCCCCTCTCTTCCTTAATTCTCCTCTCCGCTAATCTCCTTTCTTCCTTACTTCTCCTCTCCTCTCTTCTCTTCCTTACTTCTCCTCACCTCTAATCTTTTCACTTCTGCTCTCTTCTATTACTTACTTCTCCTCTCCACTCTTTTAGTCCTTACTTCTCTCTTCTCTGCTCCTCTCTTCCTTAATTGTCCTCTTCACTCTTCTCTTCCTTGTTTTCCCATCCTGTCCTCTTCTCTCTTCTCCTCTCGTCTTTTCCTTACTTTTCCTCTCCTCATCTCTCTTCTCTTCCCTTACTTGCTTCTCCTCTCCTCTTCTAATCCTTACTACTCCTCTCTTCTCCGCTCCTCTCTTCCTTACTACTCATCTCCTCTCTTCTCTTCCTTTCTTCTCCTCTCCTCTCTTCTCCTCTCTTCTGTTCCTTACTTCTGCTGTCATCTCTTCTACTCCTTACTTCTCCTCTCTTATCCACTCCTCTCTTCGTTACTTCTCCTCTCCTATCCTTTCCTCCTTAATTCTTCTCCCCTCTCCTCTCTTCTTTTCTACTCTCTTCCTTAGTTCTCCTCTCATCTCCTCTCATCTCTTCTCCTATCATCTCTTCCTTATTTCTCCTCTCTTCTCCTCTCTTCTCTTCCTTTCTTCTGCTCTCCTCTCCTCCCCTCTCTTCCTTAATTCTCCTCTCCGCTAATCTCCTTTCTTCCTTACTTCTCCTCTCCTCTCTTCTCTTCCTTACTTCTCCTCACCTCTAATCTTTTCACTTCTGCTCTCTTCTATTACTTACTTCTCCTCTCCACTCTTTTAGTCCTTACTTCTCTCTTCTCTGCTCCTCTCTTCCTTAATTGTCCTCTTCACTCTTCTCTTCCTTGTTTTCCCATCCTGTCCTCTTCTCTCTTCTCCTCTCGTCTTTTCCTTACTTTTCCTCTCCTCATCTCTCTTCTCTTCCCTTACTTGCTTCTCCTCTCCTCTTCTAATCCTCACTACTCCTCTCTTCTCCGCTCCTCTCTTCCTTACTACTCATCTCCTCTCTTCTCTTCCTTTCTTCTCCTCTCCTCTCTTCTCCTCTCTTCTGTTCCTTACTTCTGCTGTCATCTCTTCTACTCCTTACTTCTCCTCTCTTATCCACTCCTCTCTTCGTTACTTCTCCTCTCCTATCCTTTCCTCCTTAATTCTTCTCCCCTCTCCTCTCTTCTTTTCTACTCTCTTCCTTAGTTCTCCTCTCATCTCCTCTCATCTCTTCTCCTATCATCTCTTCCTTATTTCTCCTCTCTTCTCCTCTCTTCTCTTCCTTTCTTCTGCTCTCCTCTCCTCCCCTCTCTTCCTTAATTCTCCTCTCCGCTAATCTCCTTTCTTCCTTACTTCTCCTCTCCTCTCTTCTCTTCCTTACTTCTCCTCACCTCTAATCTTTTCACTTCTGCTCTCTTCTATTACTTACTTCTCCTCTCCACTCTTTTAGTCCTTACTTCTCTCTTCTCTGCTCCTCTCTTCCTTAATTGTCCTCTTCACTCTTCTCTTCCTTGTTTTCCCATCCTGTCCTCTTCTCTCTTCTCCTCTCGTCTTTTCCTTACTTTTCCTCTCCTCATCTCTCTTCTCTTCCCTTACTTGCTTCTCCTCTCCTCTTCTAATCCTTACTACTCCTCTCTTATCCACTCCTCTCTTCCTTACTTCTCCTCTCCTATCCTTTCCTCCTTAATTCTTCTCCTCTCCTCTCTTCTCCTCTCTTCTGTTCCTTACTTCTGCTGTCATCTCTTCTACTCCTTACTTCTCCTCTCTTATCCACTCCTCTCTTCGTTACTTCTCCTCTCCTATCCTTTCCTCCTTAATTCTTCTCCCCTCTCCTCTCTTCTTTTCTACTCTCTTCCTTAGTTCTCCTCTCATCTCCTCTCATCTCTTCTCCTATCATCTCTTCCTTATTTCTCCTCTCTTCTCCTCTCTTCTCTTCCTTTCTTCTGCTCTCCTCTCCTCCCCTCTCTTCCTTAATTCTCCTCTCCGCTAATCTCCTTTCTTCCTTACTTCTCCTCTCCTCTCTTCTCTTCCTTACTTCTCCTCACCTCTAATCTTTTCACTTCTGCTCTCTTCTATTACTTACTTCTCCTCTCCACTCTTTTAGTCCTTACTTCTCTCTTCTCTGCTCCTCTCTTCCTTAATTGTCCTCTTCACTCTTCTCTTCCTTGTTTTCCCATCCTGTCCTCTTCTCTCTTCTCCTCTCGTCTTTTCCTTACTTTTCCTCTCCTCATCTCTCTTCTCTTCCCTTACTTGCTTCTCCTCTCCTCTTCTAATCCTCACTACTCCTCTCTTCTCCGCTCCTCTCTTCCTTACTACTCATCTCCTCTCTTCTCTTCCTTTCTTCTCCTCTCCTCTCTTCTCCTCTCTTCTGTTCCTTACTTCTGCTGTCATCTCTTCTACTCCTTACTTCTCCTCTCTTATCCACTCCTCTCTTCGTTACTTCTCCTCTCCTATCCTTTCCTCCTTAATTCTTCTCCCCTCTCCTCTCTTCTTTTCTACTCTCTTCCTTAGTTCTCCTCTCATCTCCTCTCATCTCTTCTCCTATCATCTCTTCCTTATTTCTCCTCTCTTCTCCTCTCTTCTCTTCCTTTCTTCTGCTCTCCTCTCCTCCCCTCTCTTCCTTAATTCTCCTCTCCGCTAATCTCCTTTCTTCCTTACTTCTCCTCTCCTCTCTTCTCTTCCTTACTTCTCCTCACCTCTAATCTTTTCACTTCTGCTCTCTTCTATTACTTACTTCTCCTCTCCACTCTTTTAGTCCTTACTTCTCTCTTCTCTGCTCCTCTCTTCCTTAATTGTCCTCTTCACTCTTCTCTTCCTTGTTTTCCCATCCTGTCCTCTTCTCTCTTCTCCTCTCGTCTTTTCCTTACTTTTCCTCTCCTCATCTCTCTTCTCTTCCCTTACTTGCTTCTCCTCTCCTCTTCTAATCCTCACTACTCCTCTCTTCTCCGCTCCTCTCTTCCTTACTACTCATCTCCTCTCTTCTCTTCCTTTCTTCTCCTCTCCTCTCTTCTCCTCTCTTCTGTTCCTTACTTCTGCTGTCATCTCTTCTACTCCTTACTTCTCCTCTCTTATCCACTCCTCTCTTCGTTACTTCTCCTCTCCTATCCTTTCCTCCTTAATTCTTCTCCCCTCTCCTCTCTTCTTTTCTACTCTCTTCCTTAGTTCTCCTCTCATCTCCTCTCATCTCTTCTCCTATCATCTCTTCCTTATTTCTCCTCTCTTCTCCTCTCTTCTCTTCCTTTCTTCTGCTCTCCTCTCCTCCCCTCTCTTCCTTAATTCTCCTCTCCGCTAATCTCCTTTCTTCCTTACTTCTCCTCTCCTCTCTTCTCTTCCTTACTTCTTCTCACCTCTAATCTTTTCACTTCTGCTCTCTTCTATTACTTACTTCTCCTCTCCACTCTTTTAGTCCTTACTTCTCTCTTCTCTGCTCCTCTCTTCCTTAATTGTCCTCTTCACTCTTCTCTTCCTTGTTTTCCCATCCTGTCCTCTTCTCTCTTCTCCTCTCGTCTTTTCCTTACTTTTCCTCTCCTCATCTCTCTTCTCTTCCCTTACTTGCTTCTCCTCTCCTCTTCTAATCCTTACTACTCCTCTCTTCTCCGCTCCTCTCTTCCTTACTACTCATCTCCTCTCTTCTCTTCCTTTCTTCTCCTCTCCTCTCTTCTCCTCTCTTCTGTTCCTTACTTCTGCTGTCATCTCTTCTACTCCTTACTTCTCCTCTCTTATCCACTCCTCTCTTCGTTACTTCTCCTCTCCTATCCTTTCCTCCTTAATTCTTCTCCCCTCTCCTCTCTTCTTTTCTACTCTCTTCCTTAGTTCTCCTCTCATCTCCTCTCATCTCTTCTCCTATCATCTCTTCCTTATTTCTCCTCTCTTCTCCTCTCTTCTCTTCCTTTCTTCTGCTCTCCTCTCCTCCCCTCTCTTCCTTAATTCTCCTCTCCGCTAATCTCCTTTCTTCCTTACTTCTCCTCTCCTCTCTTCTCTTCCTTACTTCTCCTCACCTCTAATCTTTTCACTTCTGCTCTCTTCTATTACTTACTTCTCCTCTCCACTCTTTTAGTCCTTACTTCTCTCTTCTCTGCTCCTCTCTTCCTTAATTGTCCTCTTCACTCTTCTCTTCCTTGTTTTCCCATCCTGTCCTCTTCTCTCTTCTCCTCTCGTCTTTTCCTTACTTTTCCTCTCCTCATCTCTCTTCTCTTCCCTTACTTGCTTCTCCTCTCCTCTTCTAATCCTCACTACTCCTCTCTTCTCCGCTCCTCTCTTCCTTACTACTCATCTCCTCTCTTCTCTTCCTTTCTTCTCCTCTCCTCTCTTCTCCTCTCTTCTGTTCCTTACTTCTGCTGTCATCTCTTCTACTCCTTACTTCTCCTCTCTTATGCACTCCTCTCTTCGTTACTTCTCCTCTCCTATCCTTTCCTCCTTAATTCTTCTGCCCTCTCCTCTCTTCTTTTCTACTCTCTTCCTTAGTTCTCCTCTCATCTCCTCTCATCTCTTCTCCTATCATCTCTTCCTTATTTCTCCTCTCTTCTCCTCTCTTCTCTTCCTTTCTTCTGCTCTCCTCTCCTCCCCTCTCTTCCTTAATTCTCCTCTCCGCTAATCTCCTTTCTTCCTTACTTCTCCTCTCCTCTCTTCTCTTCCTTACTTCTCCTCACCTCTAATCTTTTCACTTCTGCTCTCTTCTATTACTTACTTCTCCTCTCCACTCTTTTAGTCCTTACTTCTCTCTTCTCTGCTCCTCTCTTCCTTAATTGTCCTCTTCACTCTTCTCTTCCTTGTTTTCCCATCCTGTCCTCTTCTCTCTTCTCCTCTCGTCTTTTCCTTACTTTTCCTCTCCTCATCTCTCTTCTCTTCCCTTACTTGCTTCTCCTCTCCTCTAATCCTCACTACTCCTCTCTTCTCCGCTCCTCTCTTCCTTACTACTCATCTCCTCTCTTCTCTTCCTTTCTTCTCCTCTCCTCTCTTCTCCTCTCTTCTGTTCCTTACTTCTGCTGTCATCTCTTCTACTCCTTACTTCTCCTCTCTTATCCACTCCTCTCTTCGTTACTTCTCCTCTCCTATCCTTTCCTCCTTAATTCTTCTCCCCTCTCCTCTCTTCTTTTCTACTCTCTTCCTTAGTTCTCCTCTCATCTCCTCTCATCTCTTCTCCTATCATCTCTTCCTTATTTCTCCTCTCTTCTCCTCTCTTCTCTTCCTTTCTTCTGCTCTCCTCTCCTCCCCTCTCTTCCTTAATTCTCCTCTCCGCTAATCTCCTTTCTTCCTTACTTCTCCTCTCCTCTCTTCTCTTCCTTACTTCTCCTCACCTCTAATCTTTTCACTTCTGCTCTCTTCTATTACTTACTTCTCCTCTCCACTCTTTTAGTCCTTACTTCTCTCTTCTCTGCTCCTCTCTTCCTTAATTGTCCTCTTCACTCTTCTCTTCCTTGTTTTCCCATCCTGTTCTCTTCTCTCTTCTCCTCTCGTCTTTTCCTTACTTTTCCTCTCCTCATCTCTCTTCTCTTCCCTTACTTGCTTCTCCTCTCCTCTTCTAATCCTCACTACTCCTCTCTTCTCCGCTCCTCTCTTCCTTACTACTCATCTCCTCTCTTCTCTTCCTTTCTTCTCCTCTCCTCTCTTCTCCTCTCTTCTGTTCCTTACTTCTGCTGTCATCTCTTCTACTCCTTACTTCTCCTCTCTTATCCACTCCTCTCTTCGTTACTTCTCCTCTCCTATCCTTTCCTCCTTAATTCTTCTCCCCTCTCCTCTCTTCTTTTCTACTCTCTTCCTTAGTTCTCCTCTCATCTCCTCTCATCTCTTCTCCTATCATCTCTTCCTTATTTCTCCTCTCTTCTCCTCTCTTCTCTTCCTTTCTTCTGCTCTCCTCTCCTCCCCTCTCTTCCTTAATTCTCCTCTCCGCTAATCTCCTTTCTTCCTTACTTCTCCTCTCCTCTCTTCTCTTCCTTACTTCTCCTCACCTCTAATCTTTTCACTTCTGCTCTCTTCTATTACTTACTTCTCCTCTCCACTCTTTTAGTCCTTACTTCTCTCTTCTCTGCTCCTCTCTTCCTTAATTGTCCTCTTCACTCTTCTCTTCCTTGTTTTCCCATCCTGTCCTCTTCTCTCTTCTCCTCTCGTCTTTTCCTTACTTTTCCTCTCCTCATCTCTCTTCTCTTCCCTTACTTGCTTCTCCTCTCCTCTTCTAATCCTCACTACTCCTCTCTTCTCCGCTCCTCTCTTCCTTACTACTCATCTCCTCTCTTCTCTTCCTTTCTTCTCCTCTCCTCTCTTCTCCTCTCTTCTGTTCCTTACTTCTGCTGTCATCTCTTCTACTCCTTACTTCTCCTCTCTTATCCACTCCTCTCTTCGTTACTTCTCCTCTCCTATCCTTTCCTCCTTAATTCTTCTCCCCTCTCCTCTCTTCTTTTCTACTCTCTTCCTTAGTTCTCCTCTCATCTCCTCTCATCTCTTCTCCTATCATCTCTTCCTTATTTCTCCTCTCTTCTCCTCTCTTCTCTTCCTTTCTTCTGCTCTCCTCTCCTCCCCTCTCTTCTTTAATTCTCCTCTCCGCTAATCTCCTTTCTTCCTTACTTCTCCTCTCCTCTCTTCTCTTCCTTACTTCTCCTCACCTCTAATCTTTTCACTTCTGCTCTCTTCTATTACTTACTTCTCCTCTCCACTCTTTTAGTCCTTACTTCTCTCTTCTCTGCTCCTCTCTTCCTTAATTGTCCTCTTCACTCTTCTCTTCCTTGTTTTCCCATCCTGTCCTCTTCTCTCTTCTCCTCTCGTCTTTTCCTTACTTTTCCTCTCCTCATCTCTCTTCTCTTCCCTTACTTGCTTCTCCTCTCCTCTTCTAATCCTCACTACTCCTCTCTTCTCCGCTCCTCTCTTCCTTACTACTCATCTCCTCTCTTCTCTTCCTTTCTTCTCCTCTCCTCTCTTCTCCTCTCTTCTGTTCCTTACTTCCTCTGTCATCTCTTCTACTCCTTACTTCTCCTCTCTTATCCACTCCTCTCTTCGTTACTTCTCCTCTCCTATCCTTTCCTCCTTAATTCTTCTCCCCTCTCCTCTCTTCTTTTCTACTCTCTTCCTTAGTTCTCCTCTCATCTCCTCTCATCTCTTCTCCTATCATCTCTTCCTTATTTCTCCTCTCTTCTCCTCTCTTCTCTTCCTTTCTTCTGCTCTCCTCTCCTCCCCTCTCTTCCTTAATTCTCCTCTCCGCTAATCTCCTTTCTTCCTTACTTCTCCTCTCCTCTCTTCTCTTCCTTACTTCTCCTCACCTCTAATCTTTTCACTTCTGCTCTCTTCTATTACTTACTTCTCCTCTCCACTCTTTTAGTCCTTACTTCTCTCTTCTCTGCTCCTCTCTTCCTTAATTGTCCTCTTCACTCTTCTCTTCCTTGTTTTCCCATCCTGTCCTCTTCTCTCTTCTCCTCTCGTCTTTTCCTTACTTTTCCTCTCCTCATCTCTCTTCTCTTCCCTTACTTGCTTCTCCTCTCCTCTTCTAATCCTCACTACTCCTCTCTTCTCCGCTCCTCTCTTCCTTACTACTCATCTCCTCTCTTCTCTTCCTTTCTTCTCCTCTCCTCTCTCTTCTGTTCCTTACTTCTGCTGTCATCTCTTCTACTCCTTACTTCTCCTCTCTTATCCACTCCTCTCTTCGTTACTTCTCCTCTCCTATCCTTTCCTCCTTAATTCTTCTCCCCTCTCCTCTCTTCTTTTCTACTCTCTTCCTTAGTTCTCCTCTCATCTCCTCTCATCTCTTCTCCTATCATCTCTTCCTTATTTCTCCTCTCTTCTCCTCTCTTCTCTTCCTTTCTTCTGCTCTCCTCTCCTCCCCTCTCTTCATTAATTCTCCTCTCCGCTAATCTCCTTTCTTCCTTACTTCTCCTCTCCTCTCTTCTCTTCCTTACTTCTCCTCACCTCTAATCTTTTCACTTCTGCTCTCTTCTATTACTTACTTCTCCTCTCCACTCTTTTAGTCCTTACTTCTCTCTTCTCTGCTCCTCTCTTCCTTAATTGTCCTCTTCACTCTTCTCTTCCTTGTTTTCCCATCCTGTCCTCTTCTCTCTTCTCCTCTCGTCTTTTCCTTACTTTTCCTCTCCTCATCTCTCTTCTCTTCCCTTACTTGCTTCTCCTCTCCTCTTCTAATCCTCACTACTCCTCTCTTCTCCGCTCCTCTCTTCCTTACTACTCATCTCCTCTCTTCTCTTTCTTCTCCTCTCCTCTCTTCTCCTCTCTTCTGTTCCTTACTTCTGCTGTCATCTCTTCTACTCCTTACTTCTCCTCTCTTATCCACTCCTCTCTTCGTTACTTCTCCTATCCTATCCTTTCCTCCTTAATTCTTCTCCCCTCTCCTCTCTTCTTTTCTACTCTCTTCCTTAGTTCTCCTCTCATCTCCTCTCATCTCTTCTCCTATCATCTCTTCCTTATTTCTCCTCTCTTCTCCTCTCTTCTCTTCCTTTCTTCTGCTCTCCTCTCCTCCCCTCTCTTCCTTAATTCTCCTCTCCGCTAATCTCCTTTCTTCCTTACTTCTCCTCTCCTCTCTTCTCTTCCTTACTTCTCCTCACCTCTAATCTTTTCACTTCTGCTCTCTTCTATTACTTACTTCTCCTCTCCACTCTTTTAGTCCTTACTTCTCTCTTCTCTGCTCCTCTCTTCCTTAATTGTCCTCTTCACTCTTCTCTTCCTTGTTTTCCCATCCTGTCCTCTTCTCTCTTCTCCTCTCGTCTTTTCCTTACTTTTCCTCTCCTCATCTCTCTTCTCTTCCCTTACTTGCTTCTCCTCTCCTCTTCTAATCCTTACTACTCCTCTCTTCTCCGCTCCTCTCTTCCTTACTACTCATCTCCTCTCTTCTCTTCCTTTCTTCTCCTCTCCTCTCTTCTCCTCTCTTCTGTTCCTTACTTCTGCTGTCATCTCTTCTACTCCTTACTTCTCCTCTCTTATCCACTCCTCTCTTCGTTACTTCTCCTCTCCTATCCTTTCCTCCTTAATTCTTCTCCCCTCTCCTCTCTTCTTTTCTACTCTCTTCCTTAGTTCTCCTCTCATCTCCTCTCATCTCTTCTCCTATCATCTCTTCCTTATTTCTCCTCTCTTCTCCTCTCTTCTCTTCCTTCTTCTTCTCTCCTCTCTTTCCCCTCTCTTCCTTAATTCTCCTCTCCCTCATCTCCTTTCTTTCTTCCTTACTTTCTCCTCTCCTCTCTTCTCTCTCCTTACTTCTCCTCACCTCTATCTTTTCACTTCTACTCTCTTCTATTACTTACTTCTCCTCTCCACTCTTTTAGTCCTTACTTCTCTCTTCTCTGCTCCTCTCTTCCTTACTACTCATCTCCTCTCTTCTCTTCCTTTCTTCTCCTCTCCTCTCTTCTCCTCTCTTCTGTTCCTTACTTCTGCTGTCATCTCTTCTACTCCTTACATCTCCTCTCTTATCCACTCCTCTCTTCGTTACTTCTCCTCTCCTATCCTTTCCTCCTTAATTCTTCTCCCCTCTCCTCTCTTCTTTTCTACTCTCTTCCTTAGTTCTCCTCTCATCTCTTCTCCTATCATCTCTTCCTTATTTCTCCTCTCTTCTCTTCCCTTCTCTTCCTTTCTTCTGCTCTCCTCTCCTCCCCTCTCTTCCTTAATTCTCCTCTCCGCTAATCTCCTTTCTTCCTTACTTCTCCTCTCCTCTCTTCTCTTCCTTACTTCTCCTCACCTCTAATCTTTTCGCTTCTGCTCTCTTCTATTACTTACTTCTCCTCTCCACTCTTTTAGTCCTTACTTCTCTCTTCTCAGCTCCTCTCTTCCTTAATTGTCCTCTTCACTCTTCCTTGTTTTCCCATCCTGTCCTCTTCTCTCTTCTCCTCTCGTCTTTTCCTTACTTTTCCTCTCCTTATCTATCTTCTCTTGCCTTACTTGCTTCTCCCCTCCTCTTCTAATCCTTACTGCTCCTCTCTTCTCCGCTCCTCTCTTCCTTACTACTCATCTCCTCTCTTCTCTTCCTTTCTTCTCCTCTCCTCTCTTCTCCTCTCTTCTGTTCCTTACTTCTGCTGTAATCTCTTCTACTCCTTACTTCTCCTCTCTTATCCACTCCTCTCTTAGTTACTTCTCCTCTCCTATCCTTTCCTCCTTAATTCTTCTCCCCTCTCCTCTCTTCTTTTCTACTCTCTTCCTTAGTTCTCCTCTCATCTCCTCTCATCTCTTCTCCTATCATCTCTTCCTTATTTCTCCTCTCTTCTCCTCTCTTCTCTTCCTTTCTTCTGCTCTCCTCTCCTCCCCTCTCTTCCTTAGTTCTCCTCTCCGCTAATCTCCTTTCTTCCTTACTTCTCTCTTCTCTTCTCTTCCTTACTTCTCCTCACCTCTAATCTTTTCACTTCTGCTCTCTTCTATTACTTACTTCTCCTCTCCACTCTTTTAGTCCTTACTTCTCTCTTCTCTGCTCCTCTCTTCCTTAATTGTCCTCTTCACTCTTCCTTCTTTTCCCATCCTGCCCTCTTCTCTCTTCTCCTCTCGTCTTTTCCTTACTTTCCCTCTCCTCATCTCTCTTCTCTTCCCTTACTTGCTTCTCCTCTCCTCTTCTAATCCTTACATCTCCTCTCTTCTCCGCTCCTGTCTTCCTTACTACTCATCTCTTCTCTTCCTTTCTTCTCCTCTCCTCTCTTCTCCTCTCTTCTGTTCCTTACTTCTGCTGTCATCTCTTCTACTCCTTACTTCTCCTCTCTTATCCACTCCTCTCTTCGTTACTTCTCCTCTCCTATCCTTTCATCCTTAATTCTTCTCCCCTCTCCTCTCTTCTTTTCTAGTCTCTTCCTTAGTTCTCCTCTCATCTCCTCTCAACCCTTCTCCTATCATCTCTTCCTTATTTCTCCTCTCTTCTCCTCTCTCCCTTTCTTCTGCTCTCCTCTTCTCCCCTCTCTTCCTTAATTCTCCTCTCCGCTAATCTCCTTTCTTCCTTACTTCTCTCTTCTCTTCTCTTCCTTACTTCTCCTCACCTCTAATCTTTTCACTTCTGCTCTCTTCTATTACTTACTTCTCCTCTCCACTCTTTTAGTCCTTACTTCTCTCTTCTCTGCTCCTCTCTTCCTTAATTGTCCTCTTCACTCTTCCTTCTTTTCCCATCCTGCCCTCTTCTCTCTTCTCCTCTCGTCTTTCCCTTACATTCCCTCTCTTCATCTCTCTTCTCTTCCCTTAATTGCTTCTCCTCTCCTCTTCTAATCCTTACTTCTCCTCTCTTCTACGCTCCTCTCTTCCTTACTACTCATCTCCTCTCTTCTCTTCCTTTCTTCTCCTCTTCTCTCTTCTCTTCCTTTCTTCTCCTCTTCTCTCTTCTCCTCTCTTCTGTTCCTTTCTTCTGCTGTAATCTCTTCTACTCCTTACTTCTCCTCTCTTATCCACTCCTCTCTTCGTTACTTCTCCTCTCCTATCCTTTCCTCCTTAATTCTTCTCCCCTCTCCTCTCTTCTTTTCTACTCTCTTCCTTAGTTCTCCTCTCATCTCCTCTCATCTCTTCTCCTATCATCGCTTCCTTATTTCTCCTCTCTTCGCCTCTCTTCTCTTCCTTTCTTCTGCTCTCCTCTCCTCCCCTCTCTTCCTTAATTCTCCTCTCCGCTAATCTCCTTTCTTCCTTACTTCTCCTCTCCTCTCTTCTCTTCCTTACTTCTCCTCACCTCTAATCTATTCACTTCTGCTCTCTTCTATTACTTACTTCTCCTCTCCACTCTTTTAGTCCTTACTTATCTCTTCTCTGCTCCTCTCTTCCTTAATTGTCCTCTTCACTCTTCTCTTCCCTGTTTTCCCATCCTGTCCTCTTCTCTCTTCTCCTCTCATCTTTTCCTTACTTTTCCTCTCCTCATCTCTCTTCCCTTACTTGCTTCTCCTATCCTCTTCTAATCTTCACTACTCCTCTCTTCTCCGCTCCTCTCTTCCTTACTACTCAACTCCTCTCTTCTCTTCCTTTCTTCTCCTCTCCTCTCTTCTCCTCTCTTCTGTTCCTTACTTCTGCTGTCATCTCTTCTACTTCTTACTTCTCCTCTCTTATCCACTCCTCTCTTCATTACTTCTCCTCTCCTATCCTTTCCTCCTTAATTCTTCTCCCCTCTCCTCTCTTCTTTTCTACTCTCTTCCTTAGTTCTCCTCTCATCTCCTCTCATCTCTTCTCCTATCATCTCTTCCTTATCTCTCCTCTCTTCTCCTCTCTTCTCTTCCTTTCTTCTGCTCTCCTCTCCTCCCCTCTCTTCCTTAATTCTCCTCTCCGCTAATCTCCTTTCTTCCTTACTTCTCCTCTCCTCTCTTCTCTTCCTTACTTCTCCTCACCTGTAATCTTTTCGCTTCTGCTCTCTTCTATTACTTACTTCTCCTCTGCACTCTTTTAGTCCTTAGTTCTCTCTTCTCAGCTCCTCTCTTCCTTAATTGTCCTCTTCACTCTTCCTTGTTTTCCCATCCTGTCCTCTTCTCTCTTCTCCTCTCGTCTTTTCCTTACTTTTCCTCTCCTTATCTATCTTCTCTTGCCTTACTTGCTTCTCCCCTCCTCTTCTAATCCTTACTGCTCCTCTCTTCTCCGCTCCTCTCTTCCTTACTACTCATCTCCTCTCTTCTCTTCCTTTCTTCTCGTCTACTCTCTTCTCCTCTCTTCTGTTCCTTACTTCTGCTGTAATCTCTTCTACTCCTTACTTCTCCTCTCTTATCCACTCCTCTCTTAGTTACTTCTCCTCTCCTATCCTTTCCTCCTTAATTCTTCTCCCTTCTCCTCTCTTCTTTTCTACTCTCTTCCTTAGTTCTCCTCTCATCTCCTCTCATCTCTTCTCCTATCATCTCTTCCTTATTTCTCCTCTCTTCTCCTCTCTTCTCTTCCTTTCTTCTGCTCTCCTCTCCTCCCCTCTCTTCCTTAATTCTCCTCTCCGCTAATCTCCTTTCTTCCTTACTTCTCTCTTCTCTTCTCTTCCTTACTTCTCCTCACCTCTAATCTTTTCACTTCTGCTCTCTTCTATTACTTACTTCTCCTCTCCACTCTTTTAGTCCTTACTTCTCTCTTCTCTGCTCCTCTCTTCCTTAATTGTCCTCTTCACTCTTCCTTCTTTTCCCATCCTGCCCTCTTCTCTCTTCTCCTCTCGTCTTTCCCTTACATTCCCTCTCTTCATCTCTCTTCTCTTCCCTTAATTGCTTCTCCTCTCCTCTTCTAATCCTTACTTCTCCTCTCTTCTACGCTCCTCTCTTCCTTACTACTCATCTCCTCTCTTCTCTTCCTTTCTTCTCCTCTCCTCTCTTCTCTTCCTTTCTTCTCCTCTTCTCTCTTCTCCTCTCTTCTGTTCCTTTCTTCTGCTGTAATCTCTTCTACTCCTTACTTCTCCTCTCTTATCCACTCCTCTCTTCGTTACTTCTCCTCTCCTATCCTTTCCTCCTTAATTCTTCTCCCTTCTCCTCTCTTCTTTTCTACTCTCTTCCTTAGTTCTCCTCTCATCTCCTCTCATCTCTTCTCCTATCATCTCTTCCTTATTTCTCCTCTCTTCGCCTCTCTTCTCTTCCTTTCTTCTGCTCTCCTCTCCTCCCCTCTCTTCCTTAATTCTCCTCTCCGCTAATCTCCTTTCTTCCTTACTTCTCCTCTCCTCTCTTCTCTTCCTTACTTCTCCTCACCTCTAATCTATTCACTTCTGCTCTCTTCTATTACTTACTTCTCCTCTCCACTCTTTTAGTCCTTACTTATCTCTTCTCTGCTCCTCTCTTCCTTAATTGTCCTCTTCACTCTTCTCTTCCCTGTTTTCCCATCCTGTCCTCTTCTCTCTTCTCCTCTCATCTTTTCCTTACTTTTCCTCTCCTCATCTCTCTTCCCTTACTTGCTTCTCCTATCCTCTTCTAATCTTCACTACTCCTCTCTTCTCCGCTCCTCTCTTCCTTACTACTCAACTCCTCTCTTCTCTTCCTTTCTTCTCCTCTCCTCTCTTCTCCTCTCTTCTGTTCCTTACTTCTGCTGTCATCTCTTCTACTTCTTACTTCTCCTCTCTTATCCACTCCTCTCTTCGTTACTTCTCCTCTCCTATCCTTTCCTCCTTAATTCTTCTCCCCTCTCCTCTCTTCTTTTCTACTCTCTTCCTTAGTTCTCCTCTCATCTCCTCTCATCTCTTCTCCTATCATCTCTTCCTTATCTCTCCTCTCTTCTCCTCTCTTCTCTTCCTTTCTTCTGCTCTCCTCTCCTCCCCTCTCTTCCTTAATTCTCCTCTCCGCTAATCTCCTTTCTTCCTTACTTCTCCTCTCCTCTCTTCTCTTCCTTACTTCTCCTCACCTGTAATCTTTTCGCTTCTGCTCTCTTCTATTACTTACTTCTCCTCTGCACTCTTTTAGTCCTTAGTTCTCTCTTCTCAGCTCCTCTCTTCCTTAATTGTCCTCTTCACTCTTCCTTGTTTTCCCATCCTGTCCTCTTCTCTCTTCTCCTCTCGTCTTTTCCTTACTTTTCCTCTCCTTATCTATCTTCTCTTGCCTTACTTGCTTCTCCCCTCCTCTTCTAATCCTTACTGCTCCTCTCTTCTCCGCTCCTCTCTTCCTTACTACTCATCTCCTCTCTTCTCTTCCTTTCTTCTCGTCTACTCTCTTCTCCTCTCTTCTGTTCCTTACTTCTGCTGTAATCTCTTCTACTCCTTACTTCTCCTCTCTTATCCACTCCTCTCTTAGTTACTTCTCCTCTCCTATCCTTTCCTCCTTAATTCTTCTCCCTTCTCCTCTCTTCTTTTCTACTCTCTTCCTTAGTTCTCCTCTCATCTCCTCTCATCTCTTCTCCTATCATCTCTTCCTTATTTCTCCTCTCTTCTCCTCTCTTCTCTTCCTTTCTTCTGCTCTCCTCTCCTCCCCTCTCTTCCTTAATTCTCCTCTCCGCTAATCTCCTTTCTTCCTTACTTCTCTCTTCTCTTCTCTTCCTTACTTCTCCTCACCTCTAATCTTTTCACTTCTGCTCTCTTCTATTACTTACTTCTCCTCTCCACTCTTTTAGTCCTTACTTCTCTCTTCTCTGCTCCTCTCTTCCTTAATTGTCCTCTTCACTCTTCCTTCTTTTCCCATCCTGCCCTCTTCTCTCTTCTCCTCTCGTCTTTCCCTTACATTCCCTCTCTTCATCTCTCTTCTCTTCCCTTAATTGCTTCTCCTCTCCTCTTCTAATCCTTACTTCTCCTCTCTTCTACGCTCCTCTCTTCCTTACTACTCATCTCCTCTCTTCTCTTCCTTTCTTCTCCTCTTCTCTCTTCTCTTCCTTTCTTCTCCTCTTCTCTCTTCTCCTCTCTTCTGTTCCTTTCTTCTGCTGTAATCTCTTCTACTCCTTACTTCTCCTCTCTTATCCACTCCTCTCTTCGTTACTTCTCCTCTCCTATCCTTTCCTCCTTAATTCTTCTCCCCTCTCCTCTCTTCTTTTCTACTCTCTTCCTTAGTTCTCCTCTCATCTCCTCTCATCTCTTCTCCTATCATCTCTTCCTTATTTCTCCTCTCTTCGCCTCTCTTCTCTTCCTTTCTTCTGCTCTCCTCTCCTCCCCTCTCTTCCTTAATTCTCCTCTCCGCTAATCTCCTTTCTTCCTTACTTCTCCTCTCCTCTCTTCTCTTCCTTACTTCTCCTCACCTCTAATCTATTCACTTCTGCTCTCTTCTATTACTTACTTCTCCTCTCCACTCTTTTAGTCCTTACTTATCTCTTCTCTGCTCCTCTCTTCCTTAATTGTCCTCTTCACTCTTCTCTTCCCTGTTTTCCCATCCTGTCCTCTTCTCTCTTCTCCTCTCATCTTTTCCTTACTTTTCCTCTCCTCATCTCTCTTCCCTTACTTGCTTCTCATATCCTCTTCTAATCCTTACTTCTCCTCTCTTCTCCAATCCTCTCTTCCTTACTACTCATCTCCTCTCTTCTCTTCCTTTCTTCTCCTCTCTTCTCTTCTCCTCTCTTCTGTTCCTTACTTCTGCTGTAATCTCTTCTACTCCTTACTTCTCCTCTCTTATCCACTCCTCTCTTCGTTACTTCTCCTCTCCTATCCTTTCCTCCTTAATTCTTCTCACCTCTCCTCTCTTCTTTTCTACTCTCTTCCTTAGTTCTCCTCTCATCTCCTCTCATCTCTTCTATCATCTCTTCCTTATTTCTCCTCTCTTCTCCTCTCTTCTCTTCCTTTCTTCTGCTCTCCTCTCCTCCCCTCTCTTCCTTAATTCTCCTCTCCGCTAATCTCTTTTCTTCCTTACTTCTCCTCTCCTCTCTTCTCTTCCTTACTTCTCCTCACCTCTAATCTATTCACTTCTGCTCTCTTCTATTACTTACTTCTCCTCTCCACTCTTTTAGTCCTTACTTCTCTCTTCTGATTCGGAGAAAACTCCAGGAACAAACTTGCCAACAAAGTTTTCAAGCTGACAAGCAGGTATTCTTTATTGCGGCGCCGGGAGACACGGGGGATAACTCCTCCTAACGTGTGTCTCCCTATTACTACACAAGCCATCCTTACATAGACCCTGGGCATACATACATATTCATGAGGCTACGTATGGATTACATCATTTTCCAGAAAGCTCCCCGCATGCGTACAGAACTGTGGTGGTGGTCTCTGAGGGTCGTTTACTTCTTCCAACAATCTTCATCACTTCTGGCAGCCTTTGAAGCACGCGCAGTAGATGCTCATACCAGTTTAACTGGTTCACTAGCACCAGAGACATAATAATCCTCCTATCCTCCTACTTATCAGTTAGTTTACCCACAGCCTATCCTGGACACCTGCTATTCCCAGATACTCCTTATCCCTGTGTCCTGTTTTTCTAGACTGTTTTTCTTAAGACCACATCAACTATAACAATTTATCTTGTGCCAGTATGTTCTCTAGCTGTACTCTATTTTTTCTATGTATTATGCACCTCAGTAATTTTCCACTGCTACTGTTACAAAGCCATTGAACTTAACATTGCTTAAAACTAATTCTAAAGGTTTATAAATTCCATTTTGTGATTTTCTGTTCCCCTTGTTTCACTTCTCTGCTCCTCTATTCCTTAATTGTCCTCTTCACTCTTCTCTTCCCTGTTTTCCCATCCTGTCCTCTTCTCTCTTCACATCTCTCTTTTCCTTACTTTTCCTCTCCTCATCTCTCTTCCCTTACTTGCTTCTCCTCTCCTCTTCTAATCCTTACTTCTCCTCCCTTCTCCGCTCCTCTCTTCCTTACTACTCATCTCCTCTCTTCTCTTCCTTTCTTCTGCTCTCCTCTCCTCCCCTCTCTTCCTTAATTCTCCTCTCCGCTAATCTCCTTTCTTCCTTACTTCTCCTCTCCTCTCTTCTCTTCCTTACTTCTCCTCACCTTCAATCTATTCACTTCTGCTCTCTTCTATTACTTACTTCTCCTCTCCACTCTTTTAGTCCTTACTTCTCTCTTCTCTGCTCCTCTCCTCCTTAATTGTCCTCTTCACTCTTCTCTTCCCTGTTTTCCCATCCTGTCCTCTTCTCTCTTCTCCTCTCGTCTTTTCCTTACTTTTCCTCTCATCTCTCTTCCCTTACTTGATTCTCCTATCCTCTTCTAATCTTCACTACTCCTCTCTTCTCCGCTCCTGTCTTCCTTACTACTCATCTCTTCTCTTCCTTTCTTCTCCTCTCCTCTCTTCTCCTCTCTTCTGTTCCTTACTTCTGCTGTCATCTCTTCTACTCCTTACTTCTCCTCTCTTATCCACTCCTCTCTTCGTTACTTCTCCTCTCCTATCCTTTCATCCTTAATTCTTCTCCCCTCTCCTCTCTTCTTTTCTAGTCTCTTCCTTAGTTCTCCTCTCATCTCCTCTCATCTCTTCTCCTATCATCTCTTCCTTATTTCTCCTCTCTTCTCCTCTCTTCTCTTCCTTTCTTCTGCTCTCCTCTCCTCCCCTCTCTTCCTTAATTCTCCTCTCCGCTAATCTCCTTTCTTCCTTACTTCTCCTCTCTTCTCTTCCTTACTTCTCCTCACCTCTAATCTTTTCACTTCTGCTCTCTTCTATTACTTACTTCTCCTCTCCACACTTTTAGTCCTACCTTCTCTCTTCTCTGCTCCTCTCTTCTTTAATTGTCCTCTTCACACTTCTCTTCCTTCTTTTCCCATCCTGCCCTCTTCTCTCTTCTCCTCTCGTCTTTTCCTTACTTTCCCTCTCTTCATCTCTCTTCTCTTCCCTTAATTGCTTCTCATATCCTCTTCTAATCCTTACTTCTTCTCTCTTCTCCAATCCTCTCTTCCTTACTACTCATCTCCTCTCTTCTCTTCCTTTCTCCTCTCTTCTCCTCTCTTCTGTTCCTTACTTCTGCTGTAATCTCTTCTACTCCTTACTTCTCCTCTCTTATCCACTCCTCTCTTCGTTACTTCTCCTCTCCTATCCTTTCCTCCTTAATTCTTCTCCCCTCTCCTCTCTTCTTTTCTACTCTCTTCCTTAGTTCTCCTCTCATCTCCTCTCATCTCTTCTCCTATCATCTCTTCCTTATTTCTCCTCTCTTCTCCTCTCTTCTCTTCCTTTCTTCTGCTCTCCTCTCCTCCCCTCTCTTCCTTAATTCTCCTCTCCGCTAATCTCCTTTCTTCCTTACTTCTCCTCTCCTCTCTTCTCTTCCTTACTTCTCCTCACCTCTAATCTATTCACTTCTGCTCTCTTCTATTACTTACTTCTCCTCTCCACTCTTTTAGTCCTTACTTATCTCTTCTCTGCTCCTCTCTTCCTTAATTGTCCTCTTCACTCTTCTCTTCCCTGTTTTCCCATCCTGTCCTCTTCTCTCTTCTCCTCTCATCTTTTCCTTACTTTTCCTCTCCTCATCTCTCTTCCCTTACTTGCTTCTCATATCCTCTTCTAATCCTTACTTCTCCTCTCTTCTCCAATCCTCTCTTCCTTACTACTCATCTCCTCTCTTCTCTTCCTTTCTTCTCCTCTCTTCTCTTCTCCTCTCTTCTGTTCCTTACTTCTGCTGTAATCTCTTCTACTCCTTACTTCTCCTCTCTTATCCACTCCTCTCTTCGTTACTTCTCCTCTCCTATCCTTTCCTCCTTAATTCTTCTCACCTCTCCTCTCTTCTTTTCTACTCTCTTCCTTAGTTCTCCTCTCATCTCCTCTCATCTCTTCTATCATCTCTTCCTTATTTCTCCTCTCTTCTCCTCTCTTCTCTTCCTTTCTTCTGCTCTCCTCTCCTCCCCTCTCTTCCTTAATTCTCCTCTCCGCTAATCTCCTTTCTTCCTTACTTCTCCTCTCCTCTCTTCTCTTCCTTACTTCTCCTCACCTCTAATCTATTCACTTCTGCTCTCTTCTATTACTTACTTCTCCTCTCCACTCTTTTAGTCCTTACTTCTCTCTTCTGATTCGGAGAAAACTCCAGGAACAAACTTGCCAACAAAGTTTTCAAGCTGACAAGCAGGTATTCTTTATTGCGGCGCCGGGAGACACGGGGGATAACTCCTCCTAACGTGTGTCTCCCTATTACTACACAAGCCATCCTTACATAGACCCTGGGCATACATACATATTCATGAGGCTACGTATGGATTACATCATTTTCCAGAAAGCTCCCCGCATGCGTACAGAACTGTGGTGGTGGTCTCTGAGGGTCGTTTACTTCTTCCAACAATCTTCATCACTTCTGGCAGCCTTTGAAGCACGCGCAGTAGATGCTCATACCAGTTTAACTGGTTCACTAGCACCAGAGACATAATAATCCTCCTATCCTCCTACTTATCAGTTAGTTTACCCACAGCCTATCCTGGACACCTGCTATTCCCAGATACTCCTTATCCCTGTGTCCTGTTTTTCTAGACTGTTTTTCTTAAGACCACATCAACTATAACAATTTATCTTGTGCCAGTATGTTCTCTAGCTGTACTCTATTTTTTCTATGTATTATGCACCTCAGTAATTTTCCACTGCTACTGTTACAAAGCCATTGAACTTAACATTGCTTAAAACTAATTCTAAAGGTTTATAAATTCCATTTTGTGATTTTCTGTTCCCCTTGTTTCACTTCTCTGCTCCTCTATTCCTTAATTGTCCTCTTCACTCTTCTCTTCCCTGTTTTCCCATCCTGTCCTCTTCTCTCTTCACCTCTCTCTTTTCCTTACTTTTCCTCTCCTCATCTCTCTTCCCTTACTTGCTTCTCCTCTCCTCTTCTAATCCTTACTTCTCCTCCCTTCTCCGCTCCTCTCTTCCTTACTACTCATCTCCTCTCTTCTCTTCCTTTCTTCTGCTCTCCTCTCCTCCCCTCTCTTCCTTAATTCTCCTCTCCGCTAATCTCCTTTCTTCCTTACTTCTCCTCTCCTCTCTTCTCTTCCTTACTTCTCCTCACCTTCAATCTATTCACTTCTGCTCTCTTCTATTACTTACTTCTCCTCTCCACTCTTTTAGTCCTTACTTCTCTCTTCTCTGCTCCTCTCCTCCTTAATTGTCCTCTTCACTCTTCTCTTCCCTGTTTTCCCATCCTGTCCTCTTCTCTCTTCTCCTCTCGTCTTTTCCTTACTTTTCCTCTCATCTCTCTTCCCTTACTTGATTCTCCTATCCTCTTCTAATCTTCACTACTCCTCTCTTCTCCGCTCCTGTCTTCCTTACTACTCATCTCTTCTCTTCCTTTCTTCTCCTCTCTTCTCCTCTCTTCTGTTCCTTACTTCTGCTGTCATCTCTTCTACTCCTTACTTCTCCTCTCTTATCCACTCCTCTCTTCGTTACTTCTCCTCTCCTATCCTTTCATCCTTAATTCTTCTCCCCTCTCCTCTCTTCTTTTCTAGTCTCTTCCTTACTTCTCCTCTCATCTCCTCTCATCTCTTCTCCTATCATCTCTTCCTTATTTCTCCTCTCTTCTCCTCTCTTCTCTTCCTTTCTTCTGCTCTCCTCTCCTCCCCTCTCTTCCTTAATTCTCCTCTCCGCTAATCTCCTTTCTTCCTTACTTCTCCTCTCTTCTCTTCCTTACTTCTCCTCACCTCTAATCTTTTCACTTCTGCTCTCTTCTATTACTTACTTCTCCTCTCCACACTTTTAGTCCTACCTTCTCTCTTCTCTGCTCCTCTCTTCTTTAATTGTCCTCTTCACACTTCTCTTCCTTCTTTTCCCATCCTGCCCTCTTCTCTCTTCTCCTCTCGTCTTTTCCTTACTTTCCCTCTCTTCATCTCTCTTCTCTTCCCTTAATTGCTTCTCATATCCTCTTCTAATCCTTACTTCTTCTCTCTTCTCCAATCCTCTCTTCCTTACTACTCATCTCCTCTCTTCTCTTCCTTTCTTCTCCTCTCTTCTCCTCTCTTCTGTTCCTTACTTCTGCTGTAATCTCTTCTACTCCTTACTTCTCCTCTCTTATCCACTCCTCTCTTCGTTACTTCTCCTCTCCTATCCTTTCCTCCTTAATTCTTCTCACCTCTCCTCTCTTCTTTTCTACTCTCTTCCTTAGTTCTCCTCTCATCTCCTCTCATCTCTTCTCCTATCATCTCTTCCTTATTTCTCCTCTCTTCTCCTCTCTTCTCTTCCTTTCTTCTGCTCTCCTCTCCTCCCCTCTCTTCCTTAATTCTCCTCTCCGCTAATCTCCTTTCTTCCTTACTTCTCCTCTCCTCTCTTCTCTTCCTTACTTCTCCTCACCTCTAATCTATTCACTTCTGCTCTCTTCTATTACTTACTTCTCCTCTCCACTCTTTTAGTCCTTACTTCTCTCTTCTGATTCGGAGAAAACTCCAGGAACAAACTTGCCAACAAAGTTTTCAAGCTGACAAGCAGGTATTCTTTATTGCGGCGCCGGGAGACACGGGGGATAACTCCTCCTAACGTGTGTCTCCCTATTACTACACAAGCCATCCTTACATAGACCCTGGGCATACATACATATTCATGAGGCTACGTATGGATTACATCATTTTCCAGAAAGCTCCCCGCATGCGTACAGAACTGTGGTGGTGGTCTCTGAGGGTCGTTTACTTCTTCCAACAATCTTCATCACTTCTGGCAGCCTTTGAAGCACGCGCAGTAGATGCTCATACCAGTTTAACTGGTTCACTAGCACCAGAGACATAATAATCCTCCTATCCTCCTACTTATCAGTTAGTTTACCCACAGCCTATCCTGGACACCTGCTATTCCCAGATACTCCTTATCCCTGTGTCCTGTTTTTCTAGACTGTTTTTCTTAAGACCACATCAACTATAACAATTTATCTTGTGCCAGTATGTTCTCTAGCTGTACTCTATTTTTTCTATGTATTATGCACCTCAGTAATTTTCCACTGCTACTGTTACAAAGCCATTGAACTTAACATTGCTTAAAACTAATTCTAAAGGTTTATAAATTCCATTTTGTGATTTTCTGTTCCCCTTGTTTCACTTCTCTGCTCCTCTATTCCTTAATTGTCCTCTTCACTCTTCTCTTCCCTGTTTTCCCATCCTGTCCTCTTCTCTCTTCACCTCTCTCTTTTCCTTACTTTTCCTCTCCTCATCTCTCTTCCCTTACTTGCTTCTCCTCTCCTCTTCTAATCCTTACTTCTCCTCCCTTCTCCGCTCCTCTCTTCCTTACTACTCATCTCCTCTCTTCTCTTCCTTTCTTCTCTCCTCTCTTCTCCTCCCTTCTGTTCCTTACTTCTGCTGTCACCTCTTCTACTCCTTACTTCTCCTCTCTTATCCACTTCTCTCTTCATTACTTCTCCTCTCCTATCCTTTCCTCAGTTCTTCTCCCCTCTCCTCTCTTCTTTTCTAGTCTCTTACTTAGTTCTCCTCTCATCTCCTCTCATCTCTTCTCCTATCATCTCTTCCTTATTTCTCCTCTCTTCTCCTCTCTTCCTTTCTTCTACTCTCCTCTCCTCCCCTCTCTTCCTTAATTCTCCTCTCCGCTAATCTCCTTTCGTCCTTACTTCTCTCCTCTCTTCTCTTCCTTACTTCTCCTCACCTCTAATCTTTTCGCTTCTGCTCTCTTCTATTACTTACTTCTCCTCTCTACTCTTTTAGACCTTACTTCTCTATTCTCTGCTCCTCTCTTCCTTAATTGTCCTCTTCACTCTTCCTTGTTTTCCCATCCTGTCCTCTTCTCTCTTCTCCTCTCGTCTTTTCCTTACTTTCCCTCTCCTCATCTCTCTTCTCTTCCCTTACTTGCTTCTCCTCTCCTCTTCTAATCCTTACTTCTCCTCTCTTCTACGCTCCTCTCCTCCTTACTACTCATCTCCTCTCTTCTCTTCCTTTCTTCTCCTCTCCTCTCTTCTCCTCTCTTCTGTTCCTTACTTCTGCTGTCATCTCTTCTACTCCTTACATCTCCTCTCTTATCCACTCCTCTCTTCGTTACTTCTCCTCTCCTATCCTTTCCTCCTTAATTCTTCTCCCCTCTCCTCTCTTCTTTTCTACTCTCTTCCTTAGTTCTCCTCTCATCTCTTCTCCTATCATCTCTTCCTTATTTCTCCTCTCTTCTCTTCCCTTCTCTTCCTTTCTTCTGCTCTCCTCTCCTCCCCTCTCTTCCTTAATTCTCCTCTCCGCTAATCTCCTTTCTTCCTTACTTCTCATCTCCTCTCTTCTCTTCCTTACTTCTCCTCACCTCTAATATTTTCACTTCTGCTCTCTTCTATTACTTACTTCTCCCCTCCACTCTTTTAGTCCTTACTTCTCCCTTCTCTGCTCCTCTCTTCCTTAATTGTCCTCTTCACTCTTCTCTTCCTTGTTTTCCCATCCTGTCCTCTTCTCTCTTCTCCTCTCGTCTTTTCCTTACTTTTCGTCTCCTCATCTCTCTTCTCTTCCCTTACTTGCTTCTCCTCTCCTCTTCTAATCCTTACATCTCCTCTCTTCTCCGCTCCTCTCTTCCTTACTACTCATCTCCTCTCTTCTCTTCCTTTCTTCTCCTCTCCTCTCTTCTCCTCTCGGCTGTTCCTTACTTCTGCTGTCATCTCTTCTACTCCTTACTTCTCCTCTCTTATCCACTCCTCTCTTCGTTACTTCTCCTCTCCTATCCTTTACTTTTTAATTATTCTGCCCTCTCCTCTCTTCTTTTCTACTCTCTTCCTTAGTTCTCCTCTCATCTCCTCTCATCTCTTCTCCTATCATCTCTTCCTTATTTCTCCTCTCTTCTCCTCTCTTCCTTTCTTCTACTCTCCTCTCCTCTCCTCTCTTCCTTAATTCTCCTCTCCGCTAATCTCCTTTCGTCCTTACTTCTCTCCTCTCTTCTCTTCCTTACTTCTCCTCACCTCTAATCTTTTCGCTTCTGCTCTCTTCTATTACTTACTTCTCCTCTCTACTCTTTTAGACCTTACTTCTCTCTTCTCTGCTCCTCTCTTCCTTAATTGTCCTCTTCACTCTTGTCTTCCTTGTTTTCCCATCCTGTCCTCTTCTCTCTTCTCCTCTCGTCTTTTCCTTACTTTTCCTCTCCTCATCTCTCTTCTCTTCCCTTACTTGCTTCTCCTCTCCTCTTCTAAACCTTACTACTCCTCTCCGCTCCTCTCTTCCTTACTACTCAACTCCTCTCTTCTCTTCCTTTCTTCTCCTCTCCTCTCTTCTCCTCTCTTCTGTTCCTTACTTCTGCTGTCATCTCTTCTTCTCTTTACTTCTCCTCTCTTATCCACTCCTCTCTTCGTTACTTCTCCTCTCCTATCCTTTCCTCCTTAATTCTTCTCCCCTCTCCTCTCTTCTTTTCTACTCTCTTCCTTAGTTCTCGTCTCATCTCTTCTCCTATCATCTCTTCATTATTTCTCCTCTCTTCTCCTCTCTTCTCTTCCTTTCTTCTGCTCTCCTCTCCTCCCCTCTCTTCCTTAATTCTCCTCTCCGCTAATCTCCTTTCTTCCTTACTTCTCCTCTCCTCTCTTCTCTTCCTTACTTCTCCTCACCTCTAAACTTTTCGCTTCTGCTCTCTTCTATTACTTACTTCTCCTCTCCACTCTTTTTGTCCTTACTTCTCTCTTCTCTGCTCCTCCCTTCCTTAATTGTCCTCTTCACACTTCTCTTCCTTGTTTTCTCATCCTGCCCTCTTCTCTCTTCTCTCGTCTTTTCCTTACTTTTCCTCTCCTCATCTCTCTTCTCTTCCCTTACTTGCTTCTCCTCTCCTCTTCTAATCCTTACTTCTCCTCTCTTCTCCGCTCCTCTCTTCCTTACTACTCATCTCCTCTCTTCTCTTCCTTTCTTCTCCTCTCCTCTCTTCTCCTCTCTTCTGTTCCTTACTTCTGCTGTCACCTCTTCTACTCCTTACTACTCCTCTCTTATCCACTCCTCTCTTCGTTACTTCTCCTCTCCTATCCTTTACTCTTTAATTCTTCTGCCCTCTCCTCTCTTCTTTTCTACTCTCTTCCTTAGTTCTCCTCTCATCTCCTCTCATCTCTTCTCCTATCATCTCTTCCTTATTTCTCCTCTCTTCTCCTCTCTTCCTTTCTTCTGCTCTCCTCTCCTCCCCTCTCTTCCTTAATTCTCCTCTCCGCTAATCTCCTTTCTTCCTTACTTCTCTCTTCTCTTCTCTTCCTTACTTCTCCTCACCTCTAATCTTTTCACTTCTGCTCTCTTCTATTACTTACTTCTCCTCTCCACTCTTTTAGTCTTTACTTCTCTCTTCTCTGCTCCTCTCTTCCTTAATTGTCCTCTTCACTCTTCCTTCTTTTAACATCCTGCCCTCTTCTCTCTTCTCCTCTCGTCTTTTCCTTACTTTCCCTCTCCTCATCTCTCTTCTCTTCCCTTACTTGCTTCTCCTCTCCTCTTCTAATCCTTACATCTCCTCTCTTCTCCGCTCCTCTCTTCCTTACTACTCATCTCCTCTCTTCTCTTCCTTTCTTCTCCTCTCTTCTCTTCCTTTCTTCTGCTCTCCTCTCCTCCCCTCTCTTCCTTAATTCTCCTCTCCGCTAATCTCCTTTCTTCATTACTTCTCCTCTCCTCTCTTCTCTTCCTTACTTCTCCTCACCTCTAATATTTTCACTTCTGCTCTCTTCTATTACTTATTTCTCCTCTCCACTCTTTTAGTCCTTACTTCTCTCTTCTCTGCTCCTTTCTTCCTTAATTGTCCTGTTCACTCTCCTCTTCCTTGTTTTCCCATCCTGTCCTCTTCTCTCTTCTCCTCTCGTCTTTTCCTTACTTTCCCTCTCCTCATCTCTCTTCTCTTCCCTTAATTGCTTCTCATATCCTCTTCTAATCCTCACTACTCCTCTCTTCTCCGCTCCTCTCTTCCTTACTTCTCATCTCCTCTCTTCTCTTCATTTCTTATCCTCTCCTCTCTTCTCCTCTCTTCTGTTCCTTACTTCTGCTGTCATCTCTTCTACTTCTTACTTCTCCTCTCTTATCCACTCCTCTCTTCGTTACTTCTCCTCTCCTGTCCTTTCCTCCTTAATTCTTCTCCCGTCTCCTCTCTTCTTTTCTACTCTCTTCCTTAGTTCTCCTCTCATCTCCTCTCATCTCTTCTCCTATCATCTCTTCCTTATTTCTCGTCTTTTCTCCTTTCTTCTCTTCCTTTCTTCTGCTCTCCTCTCCTCCCCTCTCTTCCTTTATTCTCCTCTCCGCTAATCTCCTTTCTTCCTTAGTTCTCTCCTCTCTTCTCTTCCTTACTTCTCCTCACCTCTAATCTTTTCACTTCTGCTCTCTTCTGTTACTTACTTCTCCTCTCCACTCTTTTAGTCCTTACTTCTCTTTTCTCTGCTCCTCTCTTCCTTAATTGTCCTCTTCACTCTTCTCTTCCTTGTTTTCCCATCCTGTCCTCTTCTCTCTTCTCTCGTCTTTTCCTTACTTTTCCTCTCCTTATCTCTCTTCTCTTCCCTTACTTGCATCTCCCCTCCTCTTCTAATACTTACTACTCCTCTCTTCTCCGCTCCTTTCTTCCTTACTACTCAACTCCACTCTTCTCTTCCTTTCTTCTCCTCTCCTCTCTTCTCCTCTCTTCTGTTCCTTACTTCTGCTGTCATCTCTTCTACTTCTTACTTCTCCTCTCTTATACACTCCTCTCTTCGTTATTTCTCCTCTCCTATCCTTTACTTTTTAATTCTTCTCCCCTCTCCTCTCTTCTTTCTACTCTCTTCCTTACTTCTCCTCTCCTCTCTTCTCTTCCTTACTTCTCCTCACCTCTAATCTTTTCGCTTCTGCTCTCTTCTATTACTTACTTCTCCTCTCCACTCTTTTTGTCCTTACTTCTCTCTTCTCTGCTCCTCTCTTCCTTAATTGTCCTCTTCACTCTTCTCTTCCTTGTTTTCCCATCCTGCCCTCTTCTCTCTTCTCCTCTCGTCTTTTCCTTACTTTTCGTCTCCTCATCTCTCTTCTCTTCCCTTACTTGCTTCTCCTCTCCTCTTCTAATCCTTACATCTCCTCTCTTCTCCGCTCCTCTCTTCCTTACTACTCATCTCCTCTCTTCTCTTCCTTTCTTCTCCTCTCCTCTCTTCTCCTCTCGGCTGTTCCTTACTTCTGCTGTCATCTCTTCTACTCCTTACTTCTCCTCTCTTATCCACTCTTCTCTTCGTTACTTCTCCTCTCCTATCCTTTCCTCCTTAATTCTTCTCCCCTCTCCTCTCTTCTTTTCTACTCTCTTCCTTAGTTCTCCTCTCATCTCCTCTCATCTCTCCGCCTATCATCTCTTCCTTATTTCTCCTCTCTTCTCCTCTCTTCTCTTCCTTTCTTCTGCTCTCCCCTCCTCCCCTCTCTTCTTTAATTCTCCTCTCCGCTAATCTCCTTTCTTCCTTACTTCTCCTCTCCTCTCTTCTCTTCCTTACTTCTCCTCACCTCTAATCTTTTCGCTTCTGCTCTCTTCTATTACTTACTTCTCCTCTCCACACTTTTAGTCCTTACTTCTCTCTTCTCTGCTCCTCTCTTCCTTAATTGTCCTCTTCACTCTTCCTTGTTTTCCCATCCTGTCCTCTTCTCTCTTCTCCTCTCGTCTTTTCCTTACTTTCCCTGTCCTCATCTCTCTTCTCTTCCCTTACTTGCTTCTCCTCTCCTCTTCTAATCCTTACTTCTCCTCTCTTCTACGCTCCTCTCTTCCTTACTACTCATCTCCTCTCTTCTCTTCCTTTCTTCTCCTCTCCTCTCTTCTCCTCTCGGCTGTTCCTTACTTCTGCTGTCATCTCTTCTACTCCTTACTTCTCCTCTCTTATCCACTCCTCTCTTCGTTACTTCTCCTCTCCTATCCTTTCCTCCTTAATTCTTCTCCCCTCTCCTCTCTTCTTTTCTACTCTCTTCCTTAGTTCTCGTCTCATCTCCTCTCATCTCTTCTCCTATCATCTCTTCATTATTTCTCCTCTCTTATCCTCTCTTCTCTTCCTTTCTTCTGCTCTCCTCTCCTCCCCTCTCTTCCTTAATTCTCCTCTCCGCTAATCTCCTTTCTTCCTTACTTCTCCTCTCCTCTCTTCTCTTCCTTACTTCTCCTCACCTCTAATCTTTTCACTTCTGCTCTCTTCTATTACTTACATCTCCTCTCCACACTTTTAGTCCTTACTTCTCTCTTCTCTGTTCCTCCCTTCCTTAATTGTCCTCTTCACACTTCTCTTCCTTGTTTTCTCATCCTGCCCTCTTCTCTCTTCTCCTCTCGTCTTTTCCTTACTTTCCCTCTCCTCATCTCTCTTCTCTTCCCTTACTTGCTTCTCCTCTCCTCTTCTAATCCTTACTTCTCCTCTCTTCTCCGCTCCTCTCTTCCTTACTACTCATCTCCTCTCTTCTCTTCCTTTCTTCTCCTCTCCTCTCTTCTCCTCTCTTCTGTTCCTTACTTCTGCTGTCACCTCTTCTACTCCTTACTACTCCTCTCTTATCCACTCCTCTCTTCGTTACTTCTCCTCTCCTATCCTTTCCTCCTTAATTCTTCTCTCCTCTCTTCTTTTCTACTCTCTTCCTTAGTTCTCCTCTCATCTCTTCTCCTATCATCTCTTCCTTATTTCTCCTCTCTTCTCCTCTCTTCTCTTCCTTTCTTCTGCTCTCCTCTCCTCCCCTCTCTTCCTTAATTCTCCTCTCCGCTAATCTCCTTTCTTCCTTACTTCTCCTCTCCTCTCTTCTCTTCCTTACTTCTCCTCACCTCTAATCTTTTCGCTTCTGCTCTCTTCTATTACTTACTTCTCCTCTCCACTCTTTTTGTCCTTACTTCTCTCTTCTCTGCTCCTCTCTTCCTTAATTGTCCTCTTCACTCTTCTCTTCCTTGTTTTCCCATCCTGCCCTCTTCTCTCTTCTCCTCTCGTCTTTTCCTTACTTTTCGTCTCCTCATCTCTCTTCTCTTCCCTTACTTGCTTCTCCTCTCCTCTTCTAATCCTTACATCTCCTCTCTTCTCCGCTCCTCTCTTCCTTACTACTCATCTCCTCTCTTCTCTTCCTTTCTTCTCCTCTCCTCTCTTCTCCTCTCGGCTGTTCCTTACTTCTGCTGTCATCTCTTCTACTCCTTACTTCTCCTCTCTTATCCACTCCTCTCTTCATTACTTCTCCTCTCCTATCCTTTCCTCCTTAATTCTTCTCCCCTCTCCTCTCTTCTTTTCTACTCTCTTCCTTAGTTCTCCTCTCATCTCCTCTCATCTCTCCGCCTATCATCTCTTCCTTATTTCTCCTCTCTTCTCCTCTCTTCTCTTCCTTTCTTCTGCTCTCCCCTCCTCCCCTCTCTTCTTTAATTCTCCTCTCCGCTAATCTCCTTTCTTCCTTACTTCTCCTCTCCTCTCTTCTCTTCCTTACTTCTCCTCACCTCTAATCTTTTCGCTTCTGCTCTCTTCTATTACTTACTTCTCCTCTCCACACTTTTAGTCCTTACTTCTCTCTTCTCTGCTCCTCTCTTCCTTAATTGTCCTCTTCACTCTTCCTTGTTTTCCCATCCTGTCCTCTTCTCTCTTCTCCTCTCGTCTTTTCCTTACTTTCCCTGTCCTCATCTCTCTTCTCTTCCCTTACTTGCTTCTCCTCTCCTCTTCTAATCCTTACTTCTCCTCTCTTCTACGCTCCTCTCTTCCTTACTACTCATCTCCTCTCTTCTCTTCCTTTCTTCTCCTCTCCTCTCTTCTCCTCTCGGCTGTTCCTTACTTCTGCTGTCACCTCTTCTACTCCTTACTACTCCTCTCTTATCCACTCCTCTCTTCGTTACTTCTCCTCTCCTATCCTTTCCTCCTTAATTCTTCTCTCCTCTCTTCTTTTCTACTCTCTTCCTTAGTTCTCCTCTCATCTCTTCTCCTATCATCTCTTCCTTATTTCTCCTCTCTTCTCCTCTCTTCTCTTCCTTTCTTCTGCTCTCCTCTCCTCCCCTCTCTTCCTTAATTCTCCTCTCCGCTAATCTCCTTTCTTCCTTACTTCTCCACTCCTCTCTTCTCTTCCTTACTTCTCCTCACCTCTAATCTTTTCGCTTCTGCTCTCTTCTATTACTTACTTCTCCTCTCCACTCTTTTAGTCCTTAATTCTCCCTTCTCTGCTCCTCTCTTCCTTAATTGTCCTCTTCACTCTTCTCTTCCTTGTTTTCCCATCCTGACCTCTTCTCTCTTCTCCTCTCGTCTTTTCCTTACTTTTCCTCTCCTCATCTCTCTTCTCTTCCCTTACTTGCTTCTCCTCTCCTCTTCTAATCCTTACTTCTCCTCTCTTCTACGCTCCTCTCCTCCTTACTACTTATTTCCTCTCTTCTCTTCCTTTCTTCTCCTCTCCTCTCTTCTCCTCTCCTCTGTTCCTTACTTCTGCTGTCATCTCTTCTTCTCTTTACTTCTCCTCTCTTATCCACTCCTCTCTTCGTTACTTCTCCTCTCCTATCCTTTCCTCCTTAATTCTTCTGCCCTCTCCTCTCTTCTTTTCTACTCTCTTCCTTAGTTCTCGTCTCATCTCCTCTCATCTCTTCTCCTATCATCTCTTCCTTATTTCTCCTCTCTTCTCCTCTCTTCTCTTCCTTTCTTCTGCTCTCCTCTCCTCCCCTCTCTTCCTTAATTCTCCTCTCCGCTAATCTCCTTTCTTCCTTACTTCTCCTCTCCTCTCTTCTCTTCCTTACTTCTCCTCACCTCTAATCTTTTCGCTTCTGCTCTCTTCTATTACTTCTCCTCTCCACACTTTTAGTCCTTACTTCTCTCTTCTCTGCTCCTCTCTTCCTTAATTGTCCTCTTCACTCTTCCTTGTTTTCCCATCCTGTCCTCTTCTCTCTTCTCCTCTCGTCTTTTCCTTACTTTCCCTGTCCTCATCTCTCTTCTCTTCCCTTACTTGCTTCTCCTCTCCTCTTCTAATCCTTACTTCTCCTCTCTTCTACGCTCCTCTCTTCCTTACTACTCATCTCCTCTCTTCTCTTCCTTTCTTCTCCTCTCCTCTCTTCTCCTCTCGGCTGTTCCTTACTTCTGCTGTCATCTCTTCTACTCCTTACTTCTCCTCTCTTATCCACTCCTCTCTTCGTTACTTCTCCTCTCCTATCCTTTCCTCCTTAATTCTTCTCCCCTCTCCTCTCTTCTTTTCTACTCTCTTCCTTAGTTCTCCTCTCATCTCCTCTCATCTCTTCTCCTATCATCTCTTCCTTATTTCTCCTCTCTTCTCCTCTCTTCTCTTCCTTTCTTCTGCTCTCCTCTCCTCCCCTCTCTTCCTTAATTCTCCTCTCCGCTAATCTCCTTTCTTCCTTACTTCTCCTCTCCTCTCTTCTCTTCCTTACTTCTCCTCACCTCTAATCTTTTCACTTCTGCTCTCTTCTATTACTTACATCTCCTCTCCACACTTTTAGTCCTTACTTCTCTCTTCTCTGTTCCTCCCTTCCTTAATTGTCCTCTTCACACTTCTCTTCCTTGTTTTCTCATCCTGCCCTCTTCTCTCTTCTCCTCTCGTCTTTTCCTTACTTTCCCTCTCCTCATCTCTCTTCTCTTCCCTTACTTGCTTCTCCTCTCCTCTTCTAATCCTTACTTCTCCTCTCTTCTCCGCTCCTCTCTTCCTTACTACTCATCTCCTCTCTTCTCTTCCTTTCTTCTCCTCTCCTCTCTTCTCCTCTCTTCTGTTCCTTACTTCTGCTGTCACCTCTTCTACTCCTTACTACTCCTCTCTTATCCACTCCTCTCTTCGTTACTTCTCCTCTCCTATCCTTTCCTCCTTAATTCTTCTCTCCTCTCTTCTTTTCTACTCTCTTCCTTAGTTCTCCTCTCATCTCTTCTCCTATCATCTCTTCCTTATTTCTCCTCTCTTCTCCTCTCTTCTCTTCCTTTCTTCTGCTCTCCTCTCCTCCCCTCTCTTCCTTAATTCTCCTCTCCGCTAATCTCCTTTCTTCCTTACTTCTCCTCTCCTCTCTTCTCTTCCTTACTTCTCCTCACCTCTAATCTTTTCGCTTCTGCTCTCTTCTATTACTTACTTCTCCTCTCCACTCTTTTAGTCCTTAATTCTCCCTTCTCTGCTCCTCTCTTCCTTAATTGTCCTCTTCACTCTTCTCTTCCTTGTTTTCCCATCCTGTCCTCTTCTCTCTTCTCCTCTCGTCTTTTCCTTACTTTTCCTCTCCTCATCTCTCTTCTCTTCCCTTAATTGCTTCGCCTCTCCTCTTCTAATCCTTACTACTCCTCTCTTCTCCGCTCCTCTCTTCCTTACTACTCATCTCCTCTCTTCTCTTCCTTTCTTCTCCTCTCCTCTCTTCTCCTCTCTTCTGTTCCTTACTTCTGCTGTCATCTCTTCTACTCCTTACTTCTCCTCTCTTATACACTCCTCTCTTCGTTACTTCTCCTCTCCTATCCTTTGCTTTTAAATTCTTCTGCCCTCTCCTCTCTTCTTTTCTACTCTCTTCCTTAGTTCTCCTCTCATCTCCTCTCATCTCTTCTCCTATCATCTCTTCCTTATTTCTCCTCTCTTCTCCTCTCTTCTCTTCCTTTCTTCTGCTCTCCTCTCCTCCCCTCTCTTCCTTAATTCTCCTCTCCGCTAATCTCCTTTCGTCCTTACTTCTCTCCTCTCTTCTCTTCCTTACTTCTCCTCACCTCTAATCTTTTCACTTCTGCTCTCTTCTATTAGTTACTTCTCCTCTCTACTCTTTTAGACCTTACTTCTCTCTTCTCTGCTCCTCTCTTCCTTAATTGTCCTCTTCACTCTTTCTTGTTTTCCCATCTTGTCCTCTTCTCTCTTCTCCTCTCGTCTTTTCCTTACTTTCCCTCTCCTCACATCTCTTCTCTTCCCTTACTTGCTTCTCCTCTCCTCTTCTAATCCTTACTTCTCCTCTCTTCTACGCTCCTCTCCTCCTTACTACTTATCTCCTCTCTTCTCTTCCTTTCTTCTCCTCTCCTCTCTTCTCCTCTCTTCTGTTCCTTACTTCTGCTGTCATCTCTTCTTCTCTTTACTTCTCCTCTCTTATCCACTCCTCTCTTCGTTACTTCTCCTCTCCTATCCTTTCCTCCTTAATTCTTCTCCCCTCTCCTCTCTTCTTTTCTACTCTCTTCCTTAGTTCTCGTCTCATCTCCTCTCATCTCTTCTCCTATCATCTCTTCCTTATTTCTCCTCTCTTATCCTCTCTTGTCTTCCTTTCTTCTGCTCTCCTCTCCTCCCCTCTCTTCCTTAATTCTCCTCTCCGCTAATCTCCTTTCTTCCTTACTTCTCCTCTCCTCTCTTCTCTTCCTTACTTCTCCTCACCTCTAATTTTTTCGTTTCTGCTCTCTTCTATTACTTCTCCTCTCCACACTTTTAGTCCTTACTCCTCTCTTCTCTGCTCCTCTCTTCCTTAATTGTCCTCTTCACTCTTCCTTCTTTTCCCATCCTGCCCTCTTCTCTCTTCTCCTCTCGTCTTTTCCTTACTTTCCCTCTCCTCATCTCTCTTCTCTTCCCTTACTTGCTTCTCCTCTCCTATTCTAATCCTTACATCTCCTCTCTTCTCCGCTCCTCTCTTCCTTACTACTCATCTCCTCTCTTCTCTTCCTTTCTTCTCCTCTCCTCTCTTCTCCTCTCGGCTGTTCCTTACTTCTGCTGTCATCTCTTCTACTCCTTACTTCTCCTCTCTTATCCACTCCTCTCTTCGTTACTTCTCCTCTCCTATCCTTTCCTCCTTAATTCTTCTCCCCTCTCCTCTCTTCTTTTCTACTCTCTTCCTTAGTTCTCCTCTCATCTCCTCTCATCTCTCCTCCTATCATCTCTTCCTTATTTCTCCTCTCTTCTCCTCTCTTCTCTTCCTTTCTTCTGCTCTCCTCTCCTCCCCTCTCTTCCTTAATTCTCCTCTCCTCTAATCTCCTTTCTTCCTTACTTCTCATCTCCTCTCTTCTCTTCCTTACTTCTCCTCACCTCTAATCTTTTCACTTCTGCTCTCTTCTATTACTTACTTCTCCCCTCCACTCTTTTAGTCATTAATTCTCCCTTCTCTGCTCCTCTCTTCCTTAATTGTCCTCTTCACTCTTCTCTTCCTTGTTTTCCCATCCTGTCCTCTTCTCTCTTCTCCTCTCGTCTTTTCCTTACTTTTCCTCTCATCATCTCTCTTCTCTTCCCTTAATTGCTTCGCCTCTCCTCTTCTAATCCTTAGTACTCCTCTCTTCTCCGCTCCTCTCTTCCTTACTACTCATCTCCTCTCTTCTCTTCCTTTCTTCTCTTCTCCTCTCTTCTGTTCCTTACTTCTGCTGTCATCTCTTCTACTCCTTACTTCTCCTCTCTTATCCACTCCTCTCTTCGTTACTTCTCCTCTCCTATCCTTTACTTTTTAATTCTTCTGCCCTCTCCTCTCTTCTTTTCTACTCTCTTCCTTAGTTCTCCTCTCATCTCCTCTCATCTCTTCTCCTATCATCTCTTCCTTATTTCTCCTCTCTTCTCCTCTCTTCCTTTCTTCTACTCTCCTCTCCTCCCCTCTCTTCCTTAATTCTCCTCTCCGCTAATATCCTTTCTTCCTTACTTCTCATCTCCTCTCTTCTCTTTCTTACTTCTCCTCACCTCTAATCTTTTCACTTCTGCTCTCTTCTATTACTTACTTCTCCCCTCCACTCTTTTAGTCCTTACTTCTCCCTTCTCTGCTCCTCTCTTCCTTAATTGTCCTCTTCACTCTTCTCTTCCCTGTTTTCCCATCTTGTCCTCTTCTCTCTTCTCCTCTCGTCTTTTCCTTACTTTTCCTCTCCTCATCTCTCTTCTCTTCCCTTACTTGCTTCTCCTCTCCTCTTCTAATCCTTACTACTCCTCTCTTCTCCGCTCCTCTCTTCCTTACTACTCAACTCCTCTCTTCTCTTCCTTTCTTCTCCTCTCCTCTCTTCTCCTCTCTTCTGTTCCTTACTTCTGCTGTCATCTCTTCTACTCCTTACTTCTCCTCTCTTATCCACTCCTCTCTTCGTTACTTCTCCTCTCCTATCCTTTCCTCCTTAATTCTTCTCCCCTCTCCTCTCTTCTTTTCTACTCTCTTCCTTAGTTCTCCTCTCATCTCCTCTCATCTCTTCTCCTATCATCTCTTCCTTATTTCTCCTCTCTTCTCCTCTCTTCTCTTCCTTTCTTCTGCTCTCCTCTCCTCCCCTCTCTTCCTTAATTCTCCTCTCCGCTAATCTCCTTTCTTCCTTACTTCTCCTCTCCTCTCTTCTCTTCCTTACTTCTCCTCACCTCTAATCTTTTCACTTCTGCTCTCTTCTATTACTTACTTCTCCTCTCCACTCTTTTAGTCCTTACTTCTCTCTTCTCTGCTCCTCTCTTCCTTAATTGTCCTCTTCACTCTTCCTTCTTTTCCCATCCTGTCCCTCTTCTCTCTTCTCCTCTCGTCTTTTCCTTACTTTCCCTCTCCTCATCTCTCTTCTCTTCCCTTACTTGCTTCTCCTCTCCTCTTCTAATCCTTACTTCTCTCTTCTCCGCTCCTCTCTTCCTTACTACTCATCTCCTCTCTTCTCTTCCTTTCTTCTCCTCTCCTCTCTTCTCCTCTCTTCTGTTCCTTACTTCTGCTGTCATCTCTTCTACTCCTTACTTCTCCTCTCTTATCCACTCCTCTCTTCGTTACTTCTCCTCTCCTATCCTTTCCTCCTTAATTCTTCTCCCCTCTCCTCTCTTCTTTCTACTCTCTTCCTTAGTTCTCCTCTCATCTCCTCTCATCTCTTCTCCTATCATCTCTTCATTATTTCTCCTCTCTTCCTCTCTTCTCTTCCTTCTTCTGCTCTCCTCTCCTCCCCTCTCTTCCTTAATTCTCCTCTCCGCTAATCTCCTTTCTTCCTTACTTCTCCTCTCCTCTCTTCTCTTCCTTACTTCTCCTCACCTCTAATCTTTTCACTTCTGCTCTCTTCTATTACTTACTTCTCCTCTCCACTCTTTTAGTCCTTACTTCTCTCTTCTCTGCTCCTCTCTTCCTTAATTGTCCTCTTCACACTTCTCTTCCTTGTTTTCCCATCCTGCCCTCTTCTCTCTTCTCCTCTCGTATTTTCCTTACTTTCCCTCTCCTCATCTCTCTTCTCTTCCCTTACTTGCTTCTCCTCTCCTCTTCTAATCCTTACTTCTCTCTTCTCCGCTCCTCTCTTCCTTACTACTCATCTCCTCTCTTCTCTTCCTTTCTTCTCCTCTCCTCTCTTCTCCTCTCTTCTGTTCCTTACTTCTGCTGTCATCTCTTCTACTCCTTACTTCTCCTCTCTTATCAGATCCTCTCTTCGTTACTTCTCCTCTCCTATCCTTTCCTCCTTAATTCTTCTCCCCTCTCCTCTCTTCTTTTCTACTCTCTTCCTTAGTTCTCCTCTCATCTCCTCTCATCTCTTCTCCTATCATCTCTTCCTTATTTCTCCTCTCTTCTCCTCTCTTCTCTTCCTTTCTTCTGCTCTCCTCTCCTCCCCTCTCTTCTTAATTCTCCTCTCCGCTAATCTCCTTTCTTCCTTACTTCTCCTCATCTTCTCTTCCTTACTTCTCCTCACCTCTAATCTTTTCCTTCTGCTCTCTTCTATTACTTACTTCTCCTCTCCACTCTTTTAGTCCTTACTTCTCTCTTCTCTGCTCCTCTCTTCCTTAATTGTCCTCTTCACTCTTCTCTTCCCTTGTTTTCCCATCCTGTCCCTCTTCTCTCTTCTCCTCTCGTCTTTTCCTTACTTTTCCTCTCCTCATCTCTCTTCTCTTCCCTTACTTGCTTCTCCTCTCCTCTTCTAATCCTTACTACTCCTCTCTCTTCTCCGCTCCTCTCTCCTTACTACTCATCTCCTCTCTTCTCTTCCTTTCTCTCCTCTCCTCTCTTCTCCTCTCTTCTGTTCCTTACTTCTGCTGTCATCTCTTCTACTCCTTACTTCTCCTCTCTTATCAACTTTTCTCTTCGCTACTTCTCCTCTCCTATCCTTTCCTTCCTTAATTCTTCCTCCCTCTCCTCTCTTCTTTTCTACTCTCTTCCTTAGTTCTCCTCTCATCTCCTCTCATCTCTTCTCCTATCATCTCTTCCTATTTCCTCCTCTCTTCTCCTCTCTTCTCTCCTTTCTTCTGCTCTCCTCTCCTCCCCTCTCTTCCTTAATTCTCCTCTCCGCTAATCTCCTTTCTTCCTTACTTCTCCTCTCCTCTCTTCTCTTCCTTACTTCTCCTCACCTCTAATCTTTTCACTTCTGCTCTCTTCTATTACTTACTTCTCCTCTCCAACTCTTTTAGTCCTTACTTCTCTCTTCTCTGCTCCTCTCTTCCTTAATTGTCCTCTTCACTCTTCTCTTCCTTGTTTTCCCATCCTGTCCTCTTCTCTTCTCCTCTCGTCTTTTCCTTACTTTCCCTCTCCTCATCTCTCTTCTCTTCCCTTAATTGCTTCTCCTATCCTCTTCTAATCCTTACTACTCCTCTCTTCTCCCGCTCCTCTCTTCCTTACTACTCATCTCCTCTCTTCTCTTCCTTTCTTCTCCTCTCCTCTCTTCTCCTCTCTTCTGTTCCTTACTTCTGCTGTCATCTCTTCTACTCCTTACTTTTCCTCTCCTCTCTTATCCACTCCTCTCTTCGTTACTTCTCCTCTCCTATCCTTTCCTCCTTAATTCTTCTCCCCTCTCCTCTCTTCTTTTCTACTCTCTTCCTTAGTTCTCCTCTCATCTCCTCTCCTCTTCTCCTATCATCTCTTCCTTATTTCTCCTCTCTTCTCCTCTCTTCTCTTCCTTTCTTCTGCTCTCCTCTCCTCCCCTCTCTTCCTTAATTCTCCTCTCCGCTAATCTCCTTTCTTCCTTACTTCTCGTCTCTTCCTTACTTCTCCTCACCTCTAATCTTTTCACTTCTGCTCTCTTCTATTACTTACTTCTCCTCTCCGCTAATCTCCTTTCTTCCTTACTTCTCCTCTCCTCTCCTCCCCTCTCTTCCTTAATTCTCCTCTTCACTCTTCTCTTCCTTGTTTTCCCATCCTGACCTCTTCTCTCTTCTCCTCTCGTCTTTTCCTTACTTTTCCTCTCCTCATCTCTCTTCTCTTCCCTTACTTGCTTCTCCTCTCCTCTTCTAATCCTTACTTCTCTCTTCTCCGCTCCTCTCTTCCTTAATTGTCCTCTCTTCTCTTCCTTTCTTCTCCTCTCCTCTCTTCTCCTCTCTTCTGTTCCTTACTTCTGCTGTCATCTCTTCTACTCCTTACTTCTCCTCTCTTATCCACTCCTCTCTTCGTTACTTCTCCTCTCCTATCCTTTCCTCTTCTCTCTTCTCCTCTCTTCTTTTCTACTCTCTTCCTTAGTTCTCCTCTCATCTCCTCTCATCTCTTCTCCTATCATCTCTTCCTTATATTTCTCTCCTCTTCTTCTCCTCTCTTCTCTTTCCTTTCTTCTGCTCTCCTCTCCTCCCTCTCTTCCTTAATTCTCCTCTCCGCTAATTCTCCTTTCTTCCTTACTTTCTCTCCTCTCTTCTCTTCTTAACTTCTCCTCACCTCTAATCTTTTCAACTTCTGCTCTCTTCTATTACTTACATTCTCCTCTCCACTCTTTTAGTCCTTACTTCTCTCTTCCTCTGCTCCTCTCTTCCTTAATTGTCCTCTTACACTCTTCTTCCTTGTTTTCCCATCCTGCCCTCTTCTCTCTTTCTCCTCTCGTCTTTTCCTTACTTTTCCTCTCCTCATCTCTCTTCTCTTCCCTTACTTGCTTCTCCTCTCCTCTTCTAATCCTTACATTCCTCTCTTCTCCGCTCCCTCTCTTCCTTACTACTCATCTCCTCTCTTCTCTTCCTTTCTTCTCCTCTCCTCTCTTCTCCTCTCTTCTGTTCCTCTACTTCTGCTGTCATCTCTTCTACTCCTTACTTCTCCTCTCTTATCCACTCCTCTCTTCGTTACTTCTCCTCTCCTATCCTTTCCTCCTTAATTCTTCTCTCCTCTCCTCTCTTCTTTTCTACTCTCTTCCTTAGTTCTCCTCTCATCTCCTCTCATCTCTTCTCCTATCATCTCTTCCTTATTTCTCCTCTCTTCTCTTCCTTTCTTCTGCTCTCCTCTCCTCCCCTCTCTTCCTTAATTCTCCTCTCCGCTAATCTCCTTTCTTCCTTACTTCTCCTCTCCTCTCTTCTCTTCCTTACTTCTCCTCACTCTAATCTTTTCACTTCTTGCTCTCTTCTATTACTTACTTCTCCTCTCCACTCTTTTAGTCCCTTACTTCTCTCTTCTCTGCTCCTCTCTTCCTTAATTGTCCTCTTCACTCTTCTCTTCCTTGTTTTCCCATCCTGTCCTCTTCTCCTCTCGTCTTTTCCTTACTTTCCCTCTCCTCATCTCTCTTCTCTTCCCTTACTTGCTTCTCCTCTCCTCTTCTAATCCTTACTTCTCCTCTCTTCTACGCTCCTCTCTTCCTTACTACTCATCTCCTCTCTTCTCTTCCTTTCTTCTCCTCTCCTCTCTTCTCCTCTCTTCTGTTCCTTACTTCTGCTGTCATCTCTTCTACTCCTTACTTCTCCTCTCTTATCCACTCCTCTCTTCGTTACTTCTCCTCTCCTATCCTTTCCTCCTTAATTCTTCTCCCCTCTCCTCTCTTCTTTTCTACTCTCTTCCTTAGTTCTCCTCTCATCTCCTCTCATCTCTCTCCTATCATCTCTTCCTTATTTCTCCTCTCTTCTCCTCTCTTCTCTTCCTTTCTTCTGCTCTCACTCTCCTCCCCTCTCTTCCTTAATTCCTCCTCTCCGCTAATCTCCTTTCTTCCTTACTTCTCCTCTCCTCTTTCTCTTCCTTACTTCTCCTCACCTCTAATCTTTTCACTTTCTGCTCTCTTCTATTACTTACTTCTCCTCTCCACTCTTTTAGTCCTTACTTCTCTCTTCTCTGCTCCTCTCTTCCTTAATTGTCCTCTTCACTCTTCTCTTCCTTGTTTTCCCATCCTGTCCTCTTCTCTCTTCTCCTCTCGTCTTTTCCTTACTTTCCTCTCCTCATCTCTCTTCTCTTCCCTTACTTGCTTCTCCTCTCCTCTTCTAATCCTTACTACTCCTCTCTTCTCCGCTCCTCTCTTCCTTACTACTCATCTCCTCTCTTCTCTTCCTTTCTTCTCCTCTCCTCTCTTCTCCTCTCTTCTGTTCCTTACTTCTGCTGTCATCTCTTCTACTCCTTACTTCTCCTCTCTTATCCACTCCTCTCTTCGTTACTTCTCCTCTCCTATCCTTTCCTCCTTAATTCTTCTCCCTTCTCCTCTCTTCTTTTCTACTCTCTTCCTTAGTTCTCCTCTCATCTCCTCTCATCTCTTCTCCTATCATCTCTTCCTTATTTCTCCTCTCTTCTCCTCTCTTCTCTCCTTTCTTCTGCTCTCCTCTCCTCCCCTCTCTTCCTTAATTCTCCTCTCCGCTAATCTCCTTTCTTCCTTACGTCTCCTCATCCTCTCTTCTCTTCCTTACTTCTACCTCACTCTAATCTTTTAACTTCTGCTCTCTTCTATTACTTACTTCTCCTCTCCACTCTTTTAGTCCTTACTTCTCCTCTCCTCTGCTCCTCTCTTCCTTAATTGTCCTCTTCACTCTTCTCTTCCTTGTTTTCCCATCCTGCCCTCTTCTCTCTTCTCCTCTCGTCTTTTCCTTACTTTCCCTCTCCTCATCTCTCTTCTCTTCCCTTACTTGCTTCTCCTCTCCTCTTCTAATCCTTACTACTCCTCTCTTCTCCGCTCCTCTCTTCCTTACTACTCATCTCCTCTCTTCTCTTCCTTTCTTCTCCTCTCCTCTCTTCTCCTATCATCTCTTCCTCTCCTATCATCTCTTCTACTCCTTACTTCTCCTCTCTTCTCCTCTCTTCTCTTCCTTTCTTCTGCTCTCCTCTCCTATCCTTTCCTCCTTAATTCTTCTCCCCTCTCCTCTCTTCTTTTCTACTCTCTTCCTTAGTTCTCCTCTCATCTCCTCTCATCTCTTCTCCTATCATCTCTTCCTTATTTCTCCTCTCTTCTCCTCTCTTCCTCTTCTTCTGCTCTCCTCTCCTCCCCTCTCTTCCTTAATTCTCCTCTCCGCTAATCTCCTTTCGTCCTTACTTCTCTCCTCTCCTCTCTTCTCTTCCTTACTTCTCCTCACCTCTAATCTTTTCACTTCTGCTCTCTTCTATTACTTACTTCTCCTCTCAACTCTTTTAGTCCTTACTTCTCTCTTCTCTGCTCCTCTCTTCCTTAATTGTCCTCTTCACTCTCTCTTCCTTGTTTTCCCATCCTGTCCTCTTCTCTCTTCTCCTCTCGTCTTTTCCTTACTTTTCCTCTCCTCATCTCTCTTCTCTTCCCTTAATTGCTTCTCCTCTCCCTCTTCTAATCCTTACTACTCCTCTCTTTCTCCGCTCCTCTCTTCCTTACTACTCATCTCCTCTCTTCTCTTCCTTTCTTCTCCTCTCCTCTCTTCTCCTCTCTTCTGTTCCTTACTTCTGCTGTCATCTCTTCTACTCCTTACTTCTCCTCTCTTATCCACTCCTCTCTTCGTTAACTTCTCCTCTCCTATCCTTTCCTCCTTAATTCTTCTGCCCTCTCCTCTCTTCTTTTCTACTCTCTTCCTTAGTTCTCCTCTCATCTCCTCTCATCTCTTCTCCTATCATCTCTTCCTTATTTCTCCTCTTCTCCTCTCTTCCTTTCTTCTGCTCTCCTCTCCTCCCCTCTCTTCCTTAATTCTCCTCTCCGCTAATCTCCTTTCTCCTTACTTCTCCTCTCTTCTCTTCCTTACTTCTCCTCACCTCTAATCTTTTCACTTCTGCTCTCTTCTAGTTACTTACTTCTCCTTCCACACTTTTAGTCCTTACTTCTCTCTTCTCTGCTCCTCTCTTCCTTAATTGTCCTCTTCACTCTTCTCTTCCTTGTTTTCCCATCCTGTCCTCTTCTCTCTTCTCCTCTCGTCTTTTCCTTACTTTTCCTCTCCTCATCTCTCTTCTCTTCCCTTACTTGCTTCTCCTCTCCTCTTCTAATCCTTACTACTCCTCTCTTCTCCGCTCCTCTCTTCCTTACTACTCATCTCCTCTCTTCTCTTCCTTTCTTCTCCTCTCCTCTCTTCTCCTCTCTTCTGTTCCTTACTTCTGCTGTCATCTCTTCTACTCCTTACTTCTCCTCTCTTATCCACTCCTCTCTTCGTTACTTCTCCTCTCCTATCCTTTCCTCCTTAATTCTTCTCCCCTCTCCTCTCTTCTTTTCTACTCTCTTCCTTAGTTCTCCTCTCATCTCCTCTCTTCTCCTATCATCTCTTCCTTATTTCTCCTCTCTTCTCCTCTCTTCTCTTCCTTTCTTCTGCTCTCCTCTCCTCCCCTCTCTTCCTTAATTCTCCTCTCCGCTAATCTCCTTTCTTCCTTACTTCTCCTCTCTTCTCTTCTCTTCCTTACTTCTCCTCACCTCTAATCTTTTCACTTCTGCTCTCTTCTATTACTTACTTCTCCTCTCCACTCTTTTAGTCCTTACTTCTCTCTTCTCTGCTCCTCTCTTCCTTAATTGTCCTCTTCACTCTCTCTTCCTTGTTTTCCCATCCTGTCCTCTTCTCTCTTCTCCTCTCGTCTTTTTCCTTACTTTTCCTCTCCTCATCTCTCTTCTCTTCCCTTACTTGCTTCTCCTCTCCTCTTCTAATCCTACATTACTCCTCTCTTCTCCGCTCCTCTCTTCCTTACTACTCATCTCCTCTCTTCTCTTCCTTTCTTCTCCTCTCCTCTCTTCTCCTCTCTTCTGTTCCTTACTTCTGCTGTCATCTCTTCTACTCCTTACTTCTCCTCTCTTAGCCACTCCTCTCTTCGTTACTTCTCCTCTCCTATCCTTTCCTCCTTAATTCTTCTGCCCCTCTCCTCTCTTCTTTTCTACTCTCTTCCTTAGTTCTCCTCTCATCTCCTCTCATCTCTTCTCCTATCATCTCTTCCTTATTTCTCCTCTCTTCTCCTCTCTTCTCTACTTCTTCTGCTCTCCTCTCCTCCCCTCTCTTCCTTAATTCTCCTCTCCGCTAATCTCCTTTCTTCCTTACTTCTCCTCTCCTCTCTTCTCTTCCTTACTTCTCCTCACCTCTAATCTTTTCACTTCTGCTCTCTTCTATTACTTACTTCTCCTCTCCACTATTTTAGTCCTTACTTCTCTCTTCTCTGCTCCTCTCTTCCTTAATTGTCCTCTTCACTCTTCTCTTCCTTGTTTTCCCATCCTGTCCTCTTCTCTCTTCTCCTCTCGTCTTTTCCTTACTTTCCCTCTCCTCATCTCTCTTCTCTTCCCTTACTTGCTTCTCCTATCCTCTTCTAATCCTTACTTCTCCTCTCTTCTACGCTCCTCTCTTCCTTACTACTCATCTCCTCTCTTCTCTTCCTTTCTTCTCCTCTCCTCTCTTCTCCTCTCTTCTGTTCCTTACTTCTGCTGTCATCTCTTCTACTCCTTACTTCTCCTCTCTTATCCACTCCTCTCTTCGTTACTTCTCCTCTCCTATCCTTTCCTCCTTAATTCTTCTCACCTCTCCTCTCTTCTTTTCTACTCTCTTCCTTAGTTCTCCTCTCATCTCCTCTCATCTCTTCTCCTATCATCTCTTCCTTATTTCTCCTCTCTTCTCCTCTCTTCTCTTCCTTTCTTCTGCTCTCCTCTCCTCCCCTCTCTTCCTTAATTCTCCTCTCCGCTAATCTCCTTTCTTCCTTACTTCTCCTCTCCTCTCTTCTCTTCCTTACTTCTCCTCACCTCTAATCTTTTCACTTCTGCTCTCTTCTATTACTTACTTCTCCTCTCACTCTTTTAGTCCTTACTTCTCTCTTCTCTGCCTCCTCTCTTCCTTAATTGTCCTCTTCACTCTTCTCTTCCTTGTTTTCCCGTCCTGTCCTCTTTCTCTCTTCTCCTCTCGTCTTTTCCTTACTTTTCCTCTCCTCATCTCTCTTCTCTTCCCTTACTTGCTTCTCCTCTCCTCTTCTAATCCTTGCTACTCCTCTCTTCTCGCTCCTCTCTTCCTTACTACTCATCTCCTCTCTTCTCTTCCGTTCTTCTCCTCTCCTCTCTTCTCCTCTCTTCTGTTCCTTACTTCTGCTGTCATCTTCTCTACTCCTTACCTTCTCCTCTCTTATCCACTCCTCTCTCGTTACTTCTCCTCTCCTATCCTTTCCTTCCTTAATTCTTCTCCCCTCTCCTCTCTTCTCTTCTACTCTCTTCCTTATTTCTCCTCTCATCTCCTCTCATCTCTTCTCCTATCATCTCTTCCTTATTTCTCCTCTCTTCTCCTCTCTTCTCTTCCTTTCTTCTGCTCTCCTCTCCTCTCCTCTCTTCCTTATTCTCTCTCCGCTAATCTCCTTTCTTCCTTACTTCTTCTCCTCTCTTTCTCCTTCCTTACTTCTCCTCACCTCTAATCTTTTCACTTCTGCTCTCTTCTGATTACTTCTCCCTCCACTCTTTAGTCCTTACTTCTCTCTTCTCTTGCTCCTCTCTTCCTTAATTGTCCTCTTCACTCTCTCTTCCTTGTTTTCCCATCCTGTCCTCTCTCTCTTCTCCTCTCGTCTTTTCCTTACTTTCCTCTCCTCATCTCTCTTCTCTTCCCTTACTTGCTTCTCCTATCCTCTTCTAATCCTCACTACTCCTCTCTTCTCCGCTCCTCTCTTCCTTACTACTCATCTCCTCTCTTCTCTTCCTTTCTTCTCCTCCCCTCTCTTCTCCTCTCTTCTGTTCCTTACTTCTGCTGTCATCTCTTCTACTCCTTACTTCTCCTCTCTTATCCACTCCTCTCTTCGTTACTTCTCCTCTCCTATCCTTTCCTCCTTAATTCTTCTCCCCTCTCCTCTCTTCTTTTCTACTCTCTTCCTTAGTTCTCCTCTCATCTCCTCTCATCTCTTCTCCTATCATCTCTTCCTTATTTCTCCTCTCTTCTCCTCTCTTCTCTTCCTTTCTTCTGCTCTCCGCTCCTCCCCCTCTTCCTTAATTCTCCTCTCCGCTAATCTCCTTTCTTCCTTACTTCTCCTCTCCTCTCTTCTCTTCCTTACTTCTCCTCACCTCTAATCTTTTCACTTCTGCTCTCTTCTATTACTTACTTCTCCTCTCCACTCTTTTAGTCCTTACTTCTCTCTTCTCTGCTCCTCTCTTCCTTAATTGTCCTCTTCACTCTTCCTTGTTTTCCCATCCTGTCCTCTTCTCTCTTCTCCTCTCGTCTTTTCCTTACTTTTCCTCTCCTCATCTCTCTTCTCTTCCTTTACTTCTCCTCTCCTCTAATCTTTTCTTCTTCTCCGCTTCTCTTCTTCTCCCTCTCCTCTCTTTTTCCTCCCTTACTTCTCTCTTCTCTCTCTTCTCTTCCTTACTTCTCCTCGTCACTCTTCTCTTCCTTGTTTTCCCATCCTGTCCTCTTCTCTCCTTCTCCTCTCCTCTTTTCCCCTACTCTTTCCTCTCCTCCTCTCTCTCTCTTCCCTTACTTGCTCTTTCCTCTCCTCTTCTAATCCTCCTACTCCTCTCTTCTCCTCTCCTCTCTCCTTACTTCTCTCTCCTCTCTTCTCTTCCTTCTTCTCCTCTCCTCTCTTCTCCTCTCTTCTGTTCCTTACTTCTGCTGTCATCTTTCTCTCCTTACTTCTCCTCTCTTATCCACTCCTCTCTTCTATTACTTACTTCTCCTCTCCACTCTTTTAGTCCTTACTTCTTCTTCCCTCTCCTCTCTCTTTCTACTCTTCTTTCCTTGTTTCCTCTCTTCTCTTTCTCCTCTCTCTTCCTTACTTTCTCCTCTCTTCTCCTCTCTTCTCTTCCCTTTCTTCTGCTCTCCTCTCCTCCCCTCTCTCTTATTCTCCTCTCCTCTTAATCTCCTTTCTCTTCCTTACTTCTCCTCTCCTCTCTTCTCTTCCTTACTTCTCCTCACCTCTAATCTTTTCCACTTCTGCTCTCTTCTATCCTTACTTTCTCCTCTCCACTCTTTTAGTCCTTACTTTCTCTTCTCTTCTCCTCTCTTCCTTAATCTCCCTCTTCTCTCTCTCTTCTTCTTTTTTCCCTTCCTCTCCTCTTCTCTCTTCTCCTCTCGTCTTTTCCTTACTTTTCCTCTCCTCATCTCTCTTCTCTTCCTTACTTCTCCTCACCTCTAATCTTTTCACTTCTGCTCTCTTCTATTACTTACTTCTCCTCTCCACTCTTTTAGTCCTTACTTCTCTCTTCTCTGCTCCTCTCTTCCTTAATTGTCCTCTTCACTCTTCTCTTCCTTGTTTTCCCTCCTGTCCTCTTCTCTCTTCTCCTCTCGTCTTTTCCTTACTTTTCCTCTCCTCATCTCTCTTCTCTTCCCTTACTTGCTTCTCCTCTCCTCTTCTAATCCTTCTACTCCTCTCTCTCTCCGCTCCTCTCTTCCTTACTACTCATCTCCTCTCTTCTCTTCCTTTCTTCTCCTCTCCTCTCTTCTCCTCTCTTCTGTTCCTTACTTCTGCTGTCATCTCTTCTACTCCTTACTTCTCCTCTCTTATCCACTCCTCTCTTCGTTACTTCTCCTCTCCTATCCTTTCCTCCTTAATTCTTCTCCCCTCTCCTCTCTTCTTTTCTACTCTCTTCCTTAGTTCTCCTCTCATCTCCTCTCATCTCTTCTCCTATCATCTCTTCCTTATTTCTCCTCTCTTCTCCTCTCTTCTCTTCCTTTCTTCTGCTCTCCTCTCCTCCCCTCTCTTCCTTAATTCTCCTCTCCGCTAATCTCCTTTCTTCCTTACTTCTCCTCTCCTCTCTTCTCTTCCTTACTTCTCCTCACCTCTAATCTTTTCACTTCTGCTCTCTTCTATTACTTACTTCTCCTCTCCACTCTTTTAGTCCTTACTTCTCTCTTCTCTGCTCCTCTCTTCCTTAATTGTCCCCTTCACTCTTCCTTGTTTTCCCATCCTGTCCTCTTCTCTCTTCTCTTCTCGTCTTTTCCTTACTTTCCTCTCTCTCATCTCTCTTCTCTTCCCTTACTTGCTTCCCTCTCCTCTAATCTTTTCACTTCTGCTCTCTTCTCTTACTTCTCCTCTCCTCTCTTTTCTTCCTTTCTTCTCTCTTCTCTTCTCTTCTCTTTCCTTAATTCTCCTCTCCACTCTTCTCTCCTTGTTTTCCTCATCCTGTCCTCTTCTCTCTTCTCCTCTCCTCTTTTCCTTTACTTTTCCTCTCCTCATCTCTCTTCTCTTCCCTATTGCTTCTCTCTCTCTCTTCTAATCCTCTCTACTCCTCTCTCTCCTCTCCTCTCTTCCTTTCTTCTCATCTCCTCTCCTCTCTTCCTTTTTCTCCTCTCCTCTCTTCTCCTCTCTTCTGTTCCTTACTTCTCCTCACCTCTAATCTTTTCACTTCTGCTCTCTTATCCACTCCTCTCTTCTTTACTTCTCCTCTCCTATCCTTTCCTCCTTATTCTTCTCCCTCTCCTCTCTTCTTTTCTACTCTCTTCCTTAGTTCCTCCTCTCCTCTCTTCTCCTCTCGTCTCTTCCTTACTTCTCCTCTCTTCTCCTCTCTTCTCTTCCTTTCTTCTCCTCTCCTCTCCTCCCTCTCTTCCTTACTTCTTCTCCTCCGCTAATCTCCTTTCTTCTTACTTCTCCTCTCCTCTCTTCTCTTCCTTACTTCTCCTCTCCTCTAATCTTTTCACTTCTCCTCTCTTCTCTTACTTACTTCTCCTCTCCTCTCTTTTAGTCCTTTACTCTCTCTTCTCTGCTCTCCTCTCTTTCTTATTTCCCTTCACTCTTCTCTCTTCTTTTCCCCATCCTGTCCTCTTCTCTCTTCTCCTCTCGTCTTTTCCTTACTTTTCCTCTCCTCATCTCTCTTCTCTTCCCTTACTTCTCCTCACCTCTAATCTTTTCACTTCTGCTCTCTTCTATTACTTCTCCTCTCCACTCTTTTAGTCCTTACTTCTCTCTTCTCTGCTCCTCTCTTCCTTAATTGTCCTCTTCACTCTTCTCTTCCTTGTTTTCCCATCCTGTCCTCTTCTCTCTTCTCCTCTCGTCTTTTCCTTACTTTTCCTCTCCTCATCTCTCTTCTCTTCCCTTACTTGCTTCTCCTCTCCTCTTCTAATCCTCACTACTCCTCTCTTCTCCGCTCCTCTCTTCCTTACTACTCATCTCCTCTCTTCTCTTCCTTTCTTCTCCTCTCCTCTCTTCTCCTCTCTTCTGTTCCTTACTTCTGCTGTCATCTCTTCTACTCCTTACTTCTCCTCTCTTATCCACTCCTCTCTTCGTTACTTCTCCTCTCCTATCCTTTCCTCCTTAATTCTTCTCCTCTCTTCTCTTCCTTAGTTCTCCTCTCATCTCCTCTCATCTCTTCTCCTATCATCTCTTCCTTATTTCTCCTCTCTTCTCCTCTCTTCTCTTCCTTTCTTCTGCTCTCCTCTCCTCCCCTCTCTTCCTTAATTCTCCTCTCCGCTAATCTCCTTTCTTCCTTACTTCTCCTCTCCTCTCTTCTCTTCCTTACTTCTCCTCACCTCTAATCTTTTCACTTCTGCTCTCTTCTATTACTTACTTCTCCTCTCCACTCTTTTAGTCCTTACTTCTCTCTTCTCTGCTCCTCTCTTCCTTAATTGTCCTCTTCACTCTTCTCTTCCTTGTTTTCCCATCCTGTCCTCTTCTCTCTTCTCCTCTCGTCTTTTCCTTACTTTTCCTCTCCTCATCTCTCTTCTCTTCCCTTACTTGCTTCTCCTATCCTCTTCTAATCCTCACTACTCCTCTCTTCTCCGCTCCTCTCTTCCTTACTACTCATCTCCTCTCTTCTCTTCCTTTCTTCTCCTCTCCTCTCTTCTCCTCTCTTCTGTTCCTTACTTCTGCTGTCATCTCTTCTACTCCTTACTTCTCCTCTCTTATCCACTCCTCTCTTCGTTACTTCTCCTCTCCTATCCTTTCCTCCTTAATTCTTATCCCCTCTCTTCTTTTCTACTCTCTTCCTTAGTTCTCCTCTCATCTCCTCTCATCTCTTCTCCTATCATCTCTTCCTTATTTCTCCTCTCTTCTCCTCTCTTCTCTTCCTTTCTTCTGCTCTCCTCTCCTCCTCTCTCTTCCTTAATTCTCCTCTCCGCTAATCTCCTTTCTTCCTTACTTCTCCTCTCCTCTCTTCTCTTCCTTACTTCTCCTCACCTCTAATCTTTTCACTTCTGCTCTCTTCTATTACTTACTTCTCCTCTCCACTCTTTTAGTCCTTACTTCTCTCTTCTCTGCTCCTCTCTTCCTTAATTGTCCTCTTCACTCTTCTCTTCCTTGTTTTCCCATCCTGTCCTCTTCTCTCTTCTCCTCTCGTCTTTTCCTTACTTTTCCTCTCCTCATCTCTCTTCTCTTCCCTTACTTGCTTCTCCTCTCCTCTTCTAATCCTCACTACTCCTCTCTTCTCCGCTCCTCTCTTCCTTACTACTCATCTCCTCTCTTCTCTTCCTTTCTTCTCCTCTCCTCTCTTCTCCTCTCTTCTGTTCCTTACTTCTGCTGTCATCTCTTCTACTCCTTACTTCTCCTCTCTTATCCACTCCTCTCTTCCTTTCTTCTGCTCTCCTCTCCTCCCCTTTCCTCCTTAATTCTTCTCCCCTCTCCTCTCTTCTTTTCTACTCTCTTCCTTAGTTCTCCTCTCATCTCCTCTCATCTCTTCTCCTATCATCTCTTCCTTATTTCTCCTCTCTTCTCCTCTCTTCTCTTCCTTTCTTCTGCTCTCCTCTCCTCCCCTCTCTTCCTTAATTCTCCTCTCCGCTAATCTCCTTTCTTCCTTACTTCTCCTCTCCTCTCTTCTCTTCCTTACTTCTCCTCACCTCTAATCTTTTCACTTCTGCTCTCTTCTATTACTTCTCCTCTCCACTCTTTTAGTCCTTACTTCTCTCTTCTCTGCTCCTCTCTTCCTTAATTGTCCTCTTCACTCTTCTCTTCCTTGTTTTCCCATCCTGTCCTCTTCTCTCTTCTCCTCTCGTCTTTTCCTTACTTTTCCTCCTCTCATCTCTCTTCTCTTCCCTTACTTGCTTCTCCTATCCTCTTCTAATCCTCACTACTCCTCTCTTCTTTTCTACTCTCTTCCTTACTACTCATCTCCTCTCTTCTCTTCCTTTCTTCTCCTCTCCTCTCTTCTCCTCTCTTCTGTTCCTTACTTCTGCTGTCATCTCTTCTACTCCTTACTTCTCCTCTCTTATCCACTCCTCTCTTCGTTACTTCTCCTCTCCTATCCTTTCCTCCTTAATTCTTCTCCCCTCTCCTCTCTTCTTTTCTACTCTCTTCCTTAGTTCTCCTCTCATCTCCTCTCATCTCTTCTCCTATCATCTCTTCCTTATTTCTCCTCTCTTCTCCTCTCTTCTCTTCCTTTCTTCTGCTCTCCTCTCCTCCCCTCTCTTCCTTAATTCTCCTCTCCGCTAATCTCCTTTCTTCCTTACTTCTCCTCTCCTCTCTTCTCTTCCTTACTTCTCCTCACCTCTAATCTTTTCACTTCTGCTCTCTTCTATTACTTACTTCTCCTCTCCACTCTTTTAGTCCTTACTTCTCTCTTCTCTGCTCCTCTCTTCCTTAATTGTCCTCTTCACTCTTCTCTTGTTGTTTTCCCATCCTGTCCTCTTCTCTCTTCTCCTCTCGTCTTTTCCTTACTTTTCCTCTCCTCATCTCTCTTCTCTTCCTTTACTTCTCCTCTCCTCTAATCTTTTCACTTCTGCTCTCTTCTATTACTTACTTCTCCTCTCCACTCTTTTATTCCTTACTTCTCCTCTCCTCTCTTCTCTTCCTTACTTCTCCTCTCCTCTCTTCTCTTCCTTGTTTTCCCATCCTGTCCTCTTCTCTCTTCTCCTCTCGTCTTTTCCTTACTTTTCCTCCTCTCATCTCTCTTCTCTTCCCTTACTTGCTTCTCCTCTCCTCTTCTAATCCTCATACCCTCTCTTTCTCCTCTCCTCTCTTCTTACTACCATCTCCTCTCTTCTCTTCTCCTTTCTTCTCCTCTCCTCTCTTCTCCTCTTCTCTTCCTTACTTCTCCTTCATCTCTTCTACTCCTTCTTCTTCCTCTCTTATCCTCCTCTCTCTTTTACTTCTCCTCTCCTATCCTTTCCTCCTTAATTCTCTCTCCTCTCCTCTCTTCTTTTCTACTCTCTTCCTTACTTCTCCTCCTCATCTCTTCTCCATCTCTCTTCCTTTTTCTCCTCTCTTCTCCTCTCTTCTCTTCTTTCTTCTGCTCTCCTCTCCTCCCCTCTCTTCCTTAATTCTTCTCCTCCTCTAATCTCCTTTCTTCCTTACTTCTCCTCTCCTCTCTTCTCTTCCTTACTTCTCCTCACCTCTAATCTTCTTTTCTTTTCTTTTTTCCTTCTCCTCTCTTCTATTACTTCTTCTCCTCTCCTCTCTTTAGTCCTTACTTCTCTCTTCTCTGCTCCTCTCTTCCTTAATCTCCTCTTCCTCTTCCTCTTCTTTTCCCCTCCTGTCCTCTTCTCTCTTCTCCTCTCCTCCTTTTCCTTACTTTTCCTCTCCTCCTCTCTCTTCTCTTCCCTTACTTCTCCTCACCCTATCTTTTCACTTCTGCTCTCTTCTATTAATTCTCCTCTCCACTCTTTTAGTCCTTACTTCTCTCTTCTCTGCTCCTCTCTTCCTTAATTCTCCTCTCCGCTAATCTCCTTTCTTCCTTGTTTTCCCATCCTGTCCTCTTCTCTCTTCTCCTCTCGTCTTTTCCTTATTTTCCTCTCCTCATCTCTCTTCTCTTCCCTTACTTGCTTCTCTCTCTTCTTCTAATCCTCACTACTTCCTCTCTTCTCCGCTCCTCTCTTCCTTACTACTCATCTCCTCTCTTCTCTTCCTTACTTCTCCTCTCTTCTGTTCCTTACTTCTGCTCTCCTCTCCTCTTCTAATCCTTACTACTCCTCTCTTCTCCGCTCCTCTCTTCCTTACTTTTCTCCTCTCCTTATCCTTTCCTCCTTATTCTTCTCCTCTCTTCTTTCTCTCTCTCTTAGTTCCCTCCTCTCTCCTTCTCACTCTTCTCCTCTCTTCTCTTCCTTACTTCTCCTTCTCTTCTCCTCTCTTCTCTTCCTTTCTTCTGCTGTCCTCTCCTCCCCTCTCTTCCTTACTTCTCCTCTCCTCTAATCTCCTCTCTTCCTTACTTCTCCTCTCCTATCCACTCCTCTCTTCTTACTTCTCCTCACCTCTAATCTTTTCACTTCTGCTCTCCTATTACTTACTTCTCTCCTCTTTATTCCTTCTTCTCTCTTCTCTGCTCCTCTCTTCCTTATTGTCCTCTCTTCTCTTTCTCTTCCTTTTTTCTGCATCCTCTCCTCCCTCTCTTCTCTCTTCTCCTCTCGTCTTTTCCTTACTTTTCCCATCCTGTCCTCTTCTCTTCCTTACTTCTCCTCACCTCTAATCTTTTCACTTCTGCTCTCTTCTATTACTTTCCTCTCCACTCTTTTAGTCCTTACTTCTCTCTTCTCTGCTCCTCTCTTCCTTAATTGTCCTCTTCACTCTTCTCTTCCTTGTTTTCCCATCCTGTCCTCTTCTCTCTTCTCCTCTCGTCTTTTCCTTACTTTTCCTCTCCTCATCTCTCTTCTCTTCCCTTACTTGCTTCTCCTCTCCTCTTCTAATCCTCACTACTCCTCTCTTCTCCGCTCCTCTCTTCCTTACTACTCATCTCCTCTCTTCTCTTCCTTTCTTCTCCTCTCCTCTCTTCTCCTCTCTTCTGTTCCTTACTTCTGCTGTCATCTCTTCTACTCCTTACTTCTCCTCTCTTATCCACTCCTCTCTTCGTTACTTCTCCTCTCCTATCCTTTCCTCCTTAATTCTTCTCCCCTCTCCTCTCTTCTTTTCTACTCTCTTCCTTAGTTCTCCTCTCATCTCCTCTCATCTCTTCTCCTATCATCTCTTCCTTATTTCTCCTCTCTTCTCCTCTCTTCTCTTCCTTTCTTCTGCTCTCCTCTCCTCCCCTCTCTTCCTTAATTCTCCTCTCCGCTAATCTCCTTTCTTCCTTACTTCTCCTCTCCTCTCTTCTCTTCCTTACTTCTCCTCACCTCTAATCTTTTCACTTCTGCTCTCTTCTATTACTTACTTCTCCTCTCCACTCTTTTAGTCCTTACTTCTCTCTTCTCTGCTCCTCTCTTCCTTAATTGTCCTCTTCACTCTTCTCTTCCTTGTTTTCCCATCCTGTCCTCTTCTCTCTTCTCCTCTCGTCTTTTCCTTACTTTTCCTCTCCTCATCTCTCTTCTCTTCCCTTACTTGCTTCTCCTCTCCTCTTCTAATCCTCACTACTCCTCTCTTCTCCGCTCCTCTCTTCCTTACTACTCATCTCCTCTCTTCCTTTCTTCTCCTCTCCTCTCTTCTCCTCTCTTCTGTTCCTTACTTCTGCTGTCATCTCTTCTACTCCTTACTTCTCCTCTCTTATCCACTCCTCTCTTCGTTACTTCTCCTCTCCTCTCCTTTCCTCCTTAATTCTTCTCCCCTCTCCTCTCTTCTTTTCTACTCTCTTCCTTAGTTCTCCTCTCATCTCCTCTCATCTCTTCTCCTATCATCTCTTCCTTATTTCTCCTCTCTTCTCCTCTCTTCTCTTCCTTTCTTCTGCTCTCCTCTCCTCCCCTCTCTTCCTTAATTCTCCTCTCCGCTAATCTCCTTTCTTCCTTACTTCTCCTCTCCTCTCTTCTCTTCCTTACTTCTCCTCACCTCTAATCTTTTCACTTCTGCTCTCTTCTATTACTTACTTCTCCTCTCCACTCTTTTAGTCCTTACTTCTCTCTTCTCTGCTCCTCTCTTCCTTAATTGTCCTCTTCACTCTTCTCTTCCTTGTTTTCCCATCCTGTCCTCTTCTCTCTTCTCCTCTCGTCTTTTCCTTACTTTTCCTCTCCTCATCTCTCTTCTCTTCCCTTACTTGCTTCTCCTATCCTCTTCTAATCCTCACTACTCCTCTCTTCTCCGCTCCTCTCTTCCTTACTACTCATCTCCTCTCTTCTCTTCCTTTCTTCTCCTCTCCTCTCTTCTCCTCTCTTCTGTTCCTTACTTCTGCTGTCATCTCTTCTACTCCTTACTTCTCCTCTCTTATCCACTCCTCTCTTCGTTACTTCTCCTCTCCTATCCTTTCCTCCTTAATTCTTCTCCCCTCTCCTCTCTTCTTTTCTACTCTCTTCCTTAGTTCTCCTCTCATCTCCTCTCATCTCTTCTCCTATCATCTCTTCCTTATTTCTCCTCTCTTCTCCTCTCTTCTCTTCCTTTCTTCTGCTCTCCTCTCCTCCCCTCTCTTCCTTAATTCTCCTCTCCGCTAATCTCCTTTCTTCCTTACTTCTCCTCTCCTCTCTTCTCTTCTCTTCCTTACTTCTCCTCACCTCTAATCTTTTCACTTCTGCTCTCTTCTATTACTTACTTCTCCTCTCCACTCTTTTAGTCCTTACTTCTCTCTTCTCTGCTCCTCTCTTCCTTAATTGTCCTCTTCACTCTTCTCTTCCTTGTTTTCCCATCCTGTCCTCTTCTCTCTTCTCCTCTCGTCTTTTCCTTACTTTTCCTCTCCTCATCTCTCTTCTCTTCCCTTACTTGCTTCTCCTCTCCTCTTCTAATCCTCACTACTCCTCTCTTCTCCGCTCCTCTCTTCCTTACTACTCATCTCCTCTCTTCTCTTCCTTTCTTCTCCTCTCCTCTCTTCTCCTCTCTTCTGTTCCTTACTTCTGCTGTCATCTCTTCTACTCCTTACTTCTCCTCTCTTATCCACTCCTCTCTTCGTTACTTCTCCTCTCCTATCCTTTCCTCCTTAATTCTTCTCCCCTCTCCTCTCTTCTTTTCTACTCTCTTCCTTAGTTCTCCTCTCATCTCCTCTCATCTCTTCTCCTATCATCTCTTCCTTATTTCTCCTCTCTTCTCCTCTCTTCTCTTCCTTTCTTCTGCTCTCCTCTCCTCCCCTCTCTTCCTTAATTCTCCTCTCCGCTAATCTCCTTTCTTCCTTACTTCTCCTCTCCTCTCTTCTCTTCCTTACTTCTCCTCACCTCTAATCTTTTCACTTCTGCTCTCTTCTATTACTTACTTCTCCTCTCCACTCTTTTAGTCCTTACTTCTCTCTTCTCTGCTCCTCTCTTCCTTAATTGTCCTCTTCACTCTTCTCTTCCTTCTTTTCCCATCCTGTCCTCTTCTCCTCTCGTCTTTTCCTTACTTTTCCTCTCCTCATCTCTCTTCTCTTCCCTTACTTGCTTCTCCTCTCCTCTTCTAATCCTCACTACTCCTCTCTTCTCCGCTCCTCTCTTCCTTACTACTCATCTCCTCTCTTCTCTTCCTTTCTTCTCCTCTCCTCTCTTCTCCTCTCTTCTGTTCCTTACTTCTGCTGTCATCTCTTCTACTCCTTACTTCTCCTCTCTTATCCACTCCTCTCTTCGTTACTTCTCCTCTCCTATCCTTTCCTCCTTAATTCTTCTCCCCTCTCCTCTCTTCTTTTCTACTCTCTTCCTTAGTTCTCCTCTCATCTCCTCTCATCTCTTCTCCTATCATCTCTTCCTTATTTCTCCTCTCTTCTCCTCTCTTCTCTTCCTTTCTTCTGCTCTCCTCTCCTCCCCTCTCTTCCTTAATTCTCCTCTCCGCTAATCTCCTTTCTTCCTTACTTCTCCTCTCCTCTCTTCTCTTCCTTACTTCTCCTCACCTCTAATCCTTTCACTTCTGCTCTCTTCTATTACTTACTTCTCCTCTCCACTCTTTTAGTCCTTACTTCTCTCTTCTCTGCTCCTCTCTTCCTTAATTGTCCTCTTCACTCTTCTCTTCCTTGTTTTCCCATCCTGTCCTCTTCTCTCTTCTCCTCTCGTCTTTTCCTTACTTTTCCTCTCCTCATCTCTCTTCTCTTCCCTTACTTGCTTCTCCTCTCCTCTTCTAATCCTTACTACTCCTCTCTTCTCCGCTCCTCTCTTCCTTACTACTCATCTCCTCTCTTCTCTTCCTTTCTTCTCCTCTCCTCTCTTCTCCTCTCTTCTGTTCCTTACTTCTGCTGTCATCTCTTCTACTCCTTACTTCTCCTCTCTTATCCACTCCTCTCTTCGTTACTTCTCCTCTCCTATCCTTTCCTCCTTAATTCTTCTCCCCTCTCCTCTCTTCTTTTCTACTCTCTTCCTTAGTTCTCCTCTCATCTCCTCTCATCTCTTCTCCTATCATCTCTTCCTTATTTCTCCTCTCTTCTCCTCTCTTCTCTTCCTTTCTTCTGCTCTCCTCTCCTCCCCTCTCTTCCTTAATTCTCCTCTCCGCTAATCTCCTTTCTTCCTTACTTCTCCTCTCCTCTCTTCTCTTCCTTACTTCTCCTCACCTCTAATCCTTTCACTTCTGCTCTCTTCTATTACTTACTTCTCCTCTCCACTCTTTTAGTCCTTACTTCTCTCTTCTCTGCTCCTCTCTTCCTTAATTGTCCTCTTCACTCTTCTCTTCCTTGTTTTCCCATCCTGTCCTCTTCTCTCTTCTCCTCTCGTCTTTTCCTTACTTTTCCTCTCCTCATCTCTCTTCTCTTCCCTTACTTGCTTCTCCTCTCCTCTTCTAATCCTTACTACTCCTCTCTTCTCCGCTCCTCTCTTCCTTACTACTCATCTCCTCTCTTCTCTTCCTTTCTTCTCCTCTCCTCTCTTCTCCTCTCTTCTGTTCCTTACTTCTGCTGTCATCTCTTCTACTCCTTACTTCTCCTCTCTTATCCACTCCTCTCTTCGTTACTTCTCCTCTCCTATCCTTTCCTCCTTAATTCTTCTCCCTCTCCTCTCTTCTTTTCTACTCTCTTCCTTAGTTCTCCTCTCATCTCCTCTCATCTCTTCTCCTATCATCTCTTCCTTATTTCTCCTCTCTTCTCCTCTCTTCTCTTCCTTTCTTCTGCTCTCCTCTCCTCCCCTCTCTTCCTTAATTCTCCTCTCCGCTAATCTCCTTTCTTCCTTACTTCTCCTCTCCTCTCTTCTCTTCCTTACTTCTCCTCACCTCTAATCTTTTCACTTCTGCTCTCTTCTATTACTTACTTCTCCTCTCCACTCTTTTAGTCCTTACTTCTCTCTTCTCTGCTCCTCTCTTCCTTAATTGTCCTCTTCACTCTTCTCTTCCTTGTTTTCCCATCCTGTCCTCTTCTCTCTTCTCCTCTCGTCTTTTCCTTACTTTTCCTCTCCTCATCTCTCTTCTCTTCCCTTACTTGCTTCTCCTCTCCTCTTCTAATCCTCACTACTCCTCTCTTCTCCGCTCCTCTCTTCCTTACTACTCATCTCCTCTCTTCTCTTCCTTTCTTCTCCTCTCCTCTCTTCTCCTCTCTTCTGTTCCTTACTTCTGCTGTCATCTCTTCTACTCCTTACTTCTCCTCTCTTATCCACTCCTCTCTTCGTTACTTCTCCTCTCCTATCCTTTCCTCCTTAATTCTTCTCCCCTCTCCTCTCTTCTTTTCTACTCTCTTCCTTAGTTCTCCTCTCATCTCCTCTCATCTCTTCTCCTATCATCTCTTCCTTATTTCTCCTCTCTTCTCCTCTCTTCTCTTCCTTTCTTCTGCTCTCCTCTCCTCCCCTCTCTTCCTTAATTCTCCTCTCCGCTAATCTCCTTTCTTCCTTACTTCTCCTCTCCTCTCTTCTCTTCCTTACTTCTCCTCACCTCTAATCTTTTCACTTCTGCTCTCTTCTATTACTTACTTCTCCTCTCCACTCTTTTAGTCCTTACTTCTCTCTTCTCTGCTCCTCTCTTCCTTAATTGTCCTCTTCACTCTTCTCTTCCTTGTTTTCCCATCCTGTCCTCTTCTCTCTTCTCCTCTCGTCTTTTCCTTACTTTTCCTCTCCTCATCTCTCTTCTCTTCCCTTACTTGCTTCTCCTCTCCTCTTCTAATCCTCACTACTCCTCTCTTCTCCGCTCCTCTCTTCCTTACTACTCATCTCCTCTCTTCTCTTCCTTTCTTCTCCTCTCCTCTCTTCTCCTCTCTTCTGTTCCTTACTTCTGCTGTCATCTCTTCTACTCCTTACTTCTCCTCTCTTATCCACTCCTCTCTTCGTTACTTCTCCTCTCCTATCCTTTCCTCCTTAATTCTTCTCCCCTCTCCTCTCTTCTTTTCTACTCTCTTCCTTAGTTCTCCTCTCATCTCCTCTCATCTCTTCTCCTATCATCTCTTCCTTATTTCTCCTCTCTTCTCCTCTCTTCTCTTCCTTTCTTCTGCTCTCCTCTCCTCCCCTCTCTTCCTTAATTCTCCTCTCCGCTAATCTCCTTTCTTCCTTACTTCTCCTCTCCTCTCTTCTCTTCCTTACTTCTCCTCACCTCTAATCTTTTCACTTCTGCTCTCTTCTATTACTTACTTCTCCTCTCCACTCTTTTAGTCCTTACTTCTCTCTTCTCTGCTCCTCTCTTCCTTAATTGTCCTCTTCACTCTTCTCTTCCTTGTTTTCCCATCCTGTCCTCTTCTCTCTTCTCCTCTCGTCTTTTCCTTACTTTTCCTCTCCTCATCTCTCTTCTCTTCCCTTACTTGCTTCTCCTCTCCTCTTCTAATCCTCACTACTCCTCTCTTCTCCGCTCCTCTCTTCCTTACTACTCATCTCCTCTCTTCTCTTCCTTTCTTCTCCTCTCCTCTCTTCTCCTCTCTTCTGTTCCTTACTTCTGCTGTCATCTCTTCTACTCCTTACTTCTCCTCTCTTATCCACTCCTCTCTTCGTTACTTCTCCTCTCCTATCCTTTCCTCCTTAATTCTTCTCCCCTCTCCTCTCTTCTTTTCTACTCTCTTCCTTAGTTCTCCTCTCATCTCCTCTCATCTCTTCTCCTATCATCTCTTCCTTATTTCTCCTCTCTTCTCCTCTCTTCTCTTCCTTTCTTCTGCTCTCCTCTCCTCCCCTCTCTTCCTTAATTCTCCTCTCCGCTAATCTCCTTTCTTCCTTACTTCTCCTCTCCTCTCTTCTCTTCCTTACTTCTCCTCACCTCTAATCTTTTCACTTCTGCTCTCTTCTATTACTTACTTCTCCTCTCCACTCTTTTAGTCCTTACTTCTCTCTTCTCTGCTCCTCTCTTCCTTAATTGTCCTCTTCACTCTTCTCTTCCTTGTTTTCCCATCCTGTCCTCTTCTCTCTTCTCCTCTCGTCTTTTCCTTACTTTTCCTCTCCTCATCTCTCTTCTCTTCCCTTGCTTGTCCTCTCCTCTTCTAATCCTCACTACTCCTCTCTTCTCCGCTCCTCTCTTCCTTACTACTCATCTCCTCTCTTCTCTTCCTTTCTTCTCCTCTCCTCTCTTCTCCTCTCTTCTGTTCCTTACTTCTGCTGTCATCTCTTCTACTCCTTACTTCTCCTCTCTTATCCACTCCTCTCTTCGTTACTTCTCCTCTCCTATCCTTTCCTCCTTAATTCTTCTCCCCTCTCCTCTCTTCTTTTCTACTCTCTTCCTTAGTTCTCCTCTCATCTCCTCTCATCTCTTCTCCTATCATCTCTTCCTTATTTCTCCTCTCTTCTCCTCTCTTCTCTTCCTTTCTTCTGCTCTCCTCTCCTCCCCTCTCTTCCTTAATTCTCCTCTCCGCTAATCTCCTTTCTTCCTTACTTCTCCTCTCCTCTCTTCTCTTCCTTACTTCTCCTCACCTCTAATCTTTTCACTTCTGCTCTCTTCTATTACTTACTTCTCCTCTCCACTCTTTTAGTCCTTACTTCTCTCTTCTCTGCTCCTCTCTTCCTTAATTGTCCTCTTCACTCTTCTCTTCCTTGTTTTCCCATCCTGTCCTCTTCTCTCTTCTCCTCTCGTCTTTTCCTTACTTTTCCTCTCCTCATCTCTCTTCTCTTCCCTTACTTGCTTCTCCTCTCCTCTTCTAATCCTCACTACTCCTCTCTCTTCCTTTCTTCTCTGCTCCTCTCTTCCTTACTACTCATCTCCTCTCTTCTCTTCCTTTCTTCTCCTCTCCTCTCTTCTCCTCTCTTCTGTTCCTTACTTCTGCTGTCATCTCTTCTACTCCTTACTTCTCCTCTCTTATCCACTCCTCTCTTCGTTACTTCTCCTCTCCTATCCTTTCCTCCTTAATTCTTCTCCCCTCTCCTCTCTTCTTTTCTACTCTCTTCCTTAGTTCTCCTCTCATCTCCTCTCATCTCTTCTCCTATCATCTCTTCCTTATTTCTCCTCTCTTCTCCTCTCTTCTCTTCCTTTCTTCTGCTCTCCTCTCCTCCCCTCTCTTCCTTAATTCTCCTCTCCGCTAATCTCCTTTCTTCCTTACTTCTCCTCTCCTCTCTTCTCTTCCTTACTTCTCCTCACCTCTAATCTTTTCACTTCTGCTCTCTTCTATTACTTACTTCTCCTCTCCACTCTTTTAGTCCTTACTTCTCTCTTCTCTGCTCCTCTCTTCCTTAATTGTCCTCTTCACTCTTCTCTTCCTTGTTTTCCCATCCTGTCCTCTTCTCTCTTCTCCTCTCGTCTTTTCCTTACTTTTCCTCTCCTCATCTCTCTTCTCTTCCCTTACTTGCTTCTCCTCTCCTCTTCTAATCCTCACTACTCCTCTCTTCTCCGCTCCTCTCTTCCTTACTACTCATCTCCTCTCTTCTCTTCCTTTCTTCTCCTCTCCTCTCTTCTCCTCTCTTCTGTTCCTTACTTCTGCTGTCATCTCTTCTACTCCTTACTTCTCCTCTCTTATCCACTCCTCTCTTCGTTACTTCTCCTCTCCTATCCTTTCCTCCTTAATTCTTCTCCCCTCTCCTCTCTTCTTTTCTACTCTCTTCCTTAGTTCTCCTCTCATCTCCTCTCATCTCTTCTCCTATCATCTCTTCCTTATTTCTCCTCTCTTCTCCTCTCTTCTCTTCCTTTCTTCTGCTCTCCTCTCCTCCCCTCTCTTCCTTAATTCTCCTCTCCGCTAATCTCCTTTCTTCCTTACTTCTCCTCTCCTCTCTTCTCTTCCTTACTTCTCCTCACCTCTAATCTTTTCACTTCTGCTCTCTTCTATTACTTACTTCTCCTCTCCACTCTTTTAGTCCTTACTTCTCTCTTCTCTGCTCCTCTCTTCCTTAATTGTCCTCTTCACTCTTCTCTTCCTTGTTTTCCCATCCTGTCCTCTTCTCTCTTCTCCTCTCGTCTTTTCCTTACTTTTCCTCTCCTCATCTCTCTTCTCTTCCCTTACTTGCTTCTCCTCTCCTCTTCTAATCCTCACTACTCCTCTCTTCTCCGCTCCTCTCTTCCTTACTACTCATCTCCTCTCTTCTCTTCCTTTCTTCTCCTCTCCTCTCTTCTCCTCTCTTCTGTTCCTTACTTCTGCTGTCATCTCTTCTACTCCTTACTTCTCCTCTCTTATCCACTCCTCTCTTCGTTACTTCTCCTCTCCTATCCTTTCCTCCTTAATTCTTCTCCCCTCTCCTCTCTTCTTTTCTACTCTCTTCCTTAGTTCTCCTCTCATCTCCTCTCATCTCTTCTCCTATCATCTCTTCCTTATTTCTCCTCTCTTCTCTCTTCTCTTCCTTTCTTCTGCTCTCCTCTCCTCCCCTCTCTTCCTTAATTCTCCTCTCCGCTAATCTCCTTTCTTCCTTACTTCTCCTCTCCTCTCTTCTCTTCCTTACTTCTCCTCACCTCTAATCTTTTCACTTCTGCTCTCTTCTATTACTTACTTCTCCTCTCCACTCTTTTAGTCCTTACTTCTCTCTTCTCTGCTCCTCTCTTCCTTAATTGTCCTCTTCACTCTTCTCTTCCTTGTTTTCCCATCCTGTCCTCTTCTCTCTTCTCCTCTCGTCTTTTCCTTACTTTTCCTCTCCTCATCTCTCTTCTCTTCCCTTACTTACTTCTCCTCTCCACTCTTTTAGTCCTTACTTCTCTCTTCTCTGCTCCTCTCTTCCTTAATTGTCCTCTTCACTCTTCTCTTCCTTGTTTTCCCATCCTGTCCTCTCTCTCTTCTCCTCTCCTCTTTTCCTTTCTTTTCCTCTCCTCATCTCTCTTTCTCTTTCCCTTACTTGCTTCTCCTCTCCTCTTCTACTCCTCACTACTCCTCTCTTCTCCTCTCCTCTCTTCCTTACTACGCATCTCCTCTCTTCTCTTCCTTTCTTCTCCTCTCCTCTCTTCTCCTCTCTTCTGTTCCTTACTTCTCCTCTCTCTCTTCTCTTCTTACTTCTCCTCTCTTTCCACTTCCTCTCTTCTTTACTTCTCTCCTCTCCTTTTCCTCCTTATTCTTCTCCCCTCTCCTCTCTTCTTTTTCTACTCTCTCACTTCCTCTAGTTCTCCTCTCATCTCCTCTCTCTCTTCTCCTCTCGTCTCTTCCTTATTTCCCTCTCTTCTCTCCTCTTCTCTCCTTTCTTCTGCTTTCCTCCTCTCCCCTCTCTTCCTAATTCTCCTCTCCGCTAATCTCCTTTCTTCCTTACTTCTCTCTCCTCTCTTTCTCTTCCTTACTTCTCCTCACCTCTCTTCTTTTCACTTCTGCTCTCTTCTATTACTTACTTCTCCCTCTTATCCACTCTTTTAGTCCTTACTTCTCTCTTCTCCTGCTCCTCTCTTCCTTAATTCTCCTCTTCATCTTCTCTTCCTTGTTTTTCCATCCTGTCCTCTTCTCTCTTCTCCTCTCATCTTTTCCTTATTTCTCCTCTCCTCTCCTCTCTTCTCTTCCTTACTTGCTTCTCCTCTCCTCTTCTAATCCTCACTACTCCTCTCTTCTCCGCTCCTCTCTTCTCCTTACTTCTCCTCTCCTCTCTTCTCTTCCTTACTTCTCCTCTCCTCTCTTCCTCCTCTTCTTCTGTTTCCTTACTTCTGCTCTCATCTCTTCTACTCCTTACTTCTCCCTCTCTTATCCTCTCCTCTCTTCGTTACTTCTCTCCTATCCTTTCTCTTATTCTTCTCCCCTCTCCTCTCCTTCTTTTCTACTCTCTTTCCTTATTCTCCTCTCATCTCTCTCATCTCTTCTCTATCATCTCTTCCTTATTTCTCCTCTCTTCTCCTCTCTTCTCTTCCTTTCTTCTGCTCTCCTCTCTTCCCCTCTTCTTCCTTATTCTCCTCTCCGCTAATCTCCTTTCTTCCTTACTTCTCCTCTCCTCTCTTCTCTTCCTTACTTCTCCTCTCCTCTAATCTTTTCACTTCTGCTCTCTCTATTACTTCTCCTCTCACTCTTTTTAGTCCTCCTTCTCTCTTTCTCTTCTCCTCCTCTCTTCCTTATTTCTCCTCTCCTCTCTTCTCTTCCTTGTTTTCCCATCCCTGTCCTCTTCTCTTCTCCTCTCGTCTTTTCCTTACTTTTCCTCTCCTCTCCTCTCTTCTCTTCCTTACTTCTCCTCACCTCTAATCTTTTCACTTCTGCTCTCTTCTATTACTTCTCCTCTCCACTCTTTTAGTCCTTACTTCTCTCTTCTCTGCTCCTCTCTTCCTTAATTGTCCTCTTCACTCTTCTCTTCCTTGTTTTCCCATCCTGTCCTCTTCTCTCTTCTCCTCTCGTCTTTTCCTTACTTTTCCTCTCCTCATCTCTCTTCTCTTCCCTTACTTGCTTCTCCTCTCCTCTTCTAATCCTCACTACTCCTCTCTTCTCCGCTCCTCTCTTCCTTACTACTCATCTCCTCTCTTCTCTTCCTTTCTTCTCCTCTCCTCTCTTCTCCTCTCTTCTGTTCCTTACTTCTGCTGTCATCTCTTCTACTCCTTACTTCTCCTCTCTTATCCACTCCTCTCTTCGTTACTTCTCCTCTCCTATCCTTTCCTCCTTAATTCTTCTCCCCTCTCCTCTCTTCTCCTCTCTTCTGTTCCTTAGTTCTCCTCTCATCTCCTCTCATCTCTTCTCCTATCATCTCTTCCTTATTTCTCCTCTCTTCTCTTCCTTTCTTCTGCTCTCCTCTCCTCCCCTCTCTTCCTTAATTCTCCTCTCCGCTAATCTCCTTTCTTCCTTACTTCTCCTCTCCTCTCTTCTCTTCCTTACTTCTCCTCACCTCTAATCTTTTCACTTCTGCTCTCTTCTATTACTTACTTCTCCTCTCCACTCTTTTAGTCCTTACTTCTCTCTTCTCTGCTCTCTCCTCCTTTATTGTCCTCTTCACTCTTCTCTTCCTTGTTTTCCCATCCTGTCCTCTTCTCTCTTCTCCTCTCGTCTTTTCCTTACTTTTCCTCTCCTCATCTCTCTTCTCTTCCCTTACTTGCTTCTCCTCTCCTCTTCTAATCCTCACTACTCCTCTCTTCTCCGCTCCTCTCTTCCTTACTACTCATCTCCTCTCTTCTCTTCCTTTCTTCTCCTCTCCTCTCTTCTCCTCTCTTCTGTTCCTTACTTCTGCTGTCATCTCTTCTACTCCTTACTTCTCCTCTCTTATCCACTCCTCTCTTCGTTACTTCTCCTCTCCTATCCTTTCCTCCTTAATTCTTCTCCCCTCTCCTCTCTTCTTTTCTACTCTCTTCCTTAGTTCTCCTCTCATCTCCTCTCATCTCTTCTCCTATCATCTCTTCCTTATTTCTCCTCTCTTCTCCTCTCTTCTCTTCCTTTCTTCTGCTCTCCTCTCCTCCCCTCTCTTCCTTAATTCTCCTCTCCGCTAATCTCCTTTCTTCCTTACTTCTCCTCTCCTCTCTTCTCTTCCTTACTTCTCCTCACCTCTAATCTTTTCACTTCTGCTCTCTTCTATTACTTACTTCTCCTCTCCACTCTTTTAGTCCTTACTTCTCTCTTCTCTGCTCCTCTCTTCCTTAATTGTCCTCTTCACTCTTCTCTTCCTTGTTTTCCCATCCTGTCCTCTTCTCTCTTCTCCTCTCGTCTTTTCCTTACTTTTCCTCTCCTCATCTCTCTTCTCTTCCCTTACTTGCTTCTCCTCTCCTCTTCTAATCCTCACTACTCCTCTCTTCTCCGCTCCTCTCTTCCTTACTACTCATCTCCTCTCTTCTCTTCCTTTCTTCTCCTCTCCTCTCTTCTCCTCTCTTCTGTTCCTTACTTCTGCTGTCATCTCTTCTACTCCTTACTTCTCCTCTCTTATCCACTCCTCTCTTCGTTACTTCTCCTCTCCTATCCTTTCCTCCTTAATTCTTCTCCCCTCTCCTCTCTTCTTTTCTACTCTCTTCCTTAGTTCTCCTCTCATCTCCTCTCATCTCTTCTCCTATCATCTCTTCCTTATTTCTCCTCTCTTCTCCTCTCTTCTCTTCCTTTCTTCTGCTCTCCTCTCCTCCCCTCTCTTCCTTAATTCTCCTCTCCGCTAATCTCCTTTCTTCCTTACTTCTCCTCTCCTCTCTTCTCTTCCTTACTTCTCCTCACCTCTAATCTTTTCACTTCTGCTCTCTTCTATTACTTACTTCTCCTCTCCACTCTTTTAGTCCTTACTTCTCTCTTCTCTGCTCCTCTCTTCCTTACTACTCATCTCCTCTCTTCTCTTCCTTTCTTCTCCTCTTCTCTCTTCTCCTCTCGTCTTTTCCTTACTTTTCCTCTCCTCATCTCTCTTCTCTTCCCTTACTTGCTTCTCCTCTCCTCTTCTAATCCTCACTACTCCTCTCTTCTCCGCTCCTCTCTTCCTTACTACTCATCTCCTCTCTTCTCTTCCTTTCTTCTCCTCTCCTCTCTTCTCCTCTCTTCTGTTCCTTACTTCTGCTGTCATCTCTTCTACTCCTTACTTCTCCTCTCTTATCCACTCCTCTCTTCGTTACTTCTCCTCTCCTATCCTTTCCTCCTTAATTCTTCTCCCCTCTCCTCTCTTCTTTTCTACTCTCTTCCTTAGTTCTCCTCTCATCTCCTCTCATCTCTTCTCCTATCATCTCTTCCTTATTTCTCCTCTCTTCTCCTCTCTTCTCTTCCTTTCTTCTGCTCTCCTCTCCTCCCCTCTCTTCCTTAATTCTCCTCTCCGCTAATCTCCTTTCTTCCTTACTTCTCCTCTCCTCTCTTCTTCCTTACTTCTCCTCACCTCTAATCTTTTCACTTCTGCTCTCTTCTATTACTTACTTCTCCTCTCCACTCTTTTAGTCCTTACTTCTCTCTTCTCTGCTCCTCTCTTCCTTAATTGTCCTCTTCACTCTTCTCTTCCTTGTTTTCCCATCCTGTCCTCTTCTCTCTTCTCCTCTCGTCTTTTCCTTACTTTTCCTCTCCTCATCTCTCTTCTCTTCCCTTACTTGCTTCTCCTCTCCTCTTCTAATCCTCACTACTCCTCTCTTCTCCGCTCCTCTCTTCCTTACTACTCATCTCCTCTCTTCTCTTCCTTTCTTCTCCTCTCCTCTCTTCTCCTCTCTTCTGTTCCTTACTTCTGCTGTCATCTCTTCTACTCCTTACTTCTCCTCTCTTATCCACTCCTCTCTTCGTTACTTCTCCTCTCCTATCCTTTCCTCCTTAATTCTTCTCCCCTCTCCTCTCTTCTTTTCTACTCTCTTCCTTAGTTCTCCTCTCATCTCCTCTCATCTCTTCTCCTATCATCTCTTCCTTATTTCTCCTCTCTTCTCCTCTCTTCTCTTCCTTTCTTCTGCTCTCCTCTCCTCCCCTCTCTTCCTTAATTCTCCTCTCCGCTAATCTCCTTTCTTCCTTACTTCTCCTCTCCTCTCTTCTCTTCCTTACTTCTCCTCACCTCTAATCTTTTCACTTCTGCTCTCTTCTATTACTTACTTCTCCTCTCCACTCTTTTAGTCCTTACTTCTCTCTTCTCTGCTCCTCTCTTCCTTAATTGTCCTCTTCACTCTTCTCTTCCTTGTTTTCCCATCCTGTCCTCTTCTCTCTTCTCCTCTCGTCTTTTCCTTACTTTTCCTCTCCTCATCTCTCTCTTCTCTTCCCTTACTTGCTTCTCCTCTCCTCTTCTAATCCTCACTACTCCTCTCTTCTCCGCTCCTCTCTTCCTTACTACTCCTCTCCTCATCTCTCTTCTCTTCCTTTCTTCTCCTCTCCTCTCTTCTCCTCTCTTCTGTTCCTTACTTCTGCTGTCATCTCTTCTACTCCTTACTTCTCCTCTCTTATCCACTCCTCTCTTCGTTACTTCTCCTCTCCTATCCTTTCCTCCTTAATTCTTCTCCCCTCTCCTCTCTTCTTTTCTACTCTCTCCTTAGTTCTCCTCTCATCTCCTCTCTCTCTTCTCTTCTCCTATCATCTCTTCTTTTTCTCCTCTCTTCTCCTCTCTTCTCTTCCTTTCTTCTGCTCTCCTCTCTTCCCCTCTCTTCCTTAATTCTCCTCTCCGCTAATCTCCTTTCTTCCTTACTTCTCCTCTCCTCTCTTCTCTTCCTTACTTCTCCTCACCTCTAATCTTTTCACTTCTGCTCTCTTCTATTACTTCTCCTCTCCACTCTTTTAGTCCTTACTCTCTCTTCTCTGCTCCTCTCTTCCTTAATTGTCCTCTTCACTCTTCTCTTCCTTGTTTTCCCATCCTGTCCTCTTCTCTCTTCTCCTCTCGTCTTTCCTTACTTTTCCTCTCCTCATCTCTCTTCTCTTCCCTTACTTGCTTCTCCTCTCCTCTTCTAATCCTTACTTCTCCTTCCACTCTTTTAGTCCTTACTTCTCTCTTCTCTGCTCCTCTCTTCCTTAATTGTCCTCTTCACTCTTCTCTTCCTTGTTTTCCCATCCTGTCCTCTTCTCTCTTCTCCTCTCGTCTTTTCCTACTTTTCCTCTCTCATCTCTCTTCTCTTCCCTTACTTGCTTCTCTATCTCTTCTAATCTCATACTCCTCTTTCTCCGCTCCTCTCTTCCTACTACATCTCTCTCTCTCTTCCTTTCTTCTCCTCTCCTCTCTTCTCCTCTCTTCTGTTCCTTACTTCTGCTGTCATCTCTTCTACTCCTTACTTCTCCTCTCTTATCCACTCCTCTCTTCGTTACTTCTCTCCTATCCTTTCCTCCTTAATTCTTCTCCCCTCTCCTCTCTTCTTTCTACTCTCTTCCTTAGTTCTCCTCTCATCTCCTCTCATCTCTTCTCCTATCATCTCTTCCTTATTTCTCCTCTCTTCTCCTCTCTTCTCTTCCTTTCTTCTGCTCTCCTCTCTTCCCCTCTCTTCCTTAATTCTCTCTCTCGCTAATCTCCTTTCTTCCTTACTTCTCCTCTCCTCTCTTCTCTTCCTTACTTCTCCTCACCTCTAATCTTTTCACTTCTGCTCTCTTCTATTACTTACTTCTCCTCTCCACTCTTTTAGTCCTTACTTCTCTCTTCTCTGCTCCTCTCTTCCTTAATTGTCCTCTTCACTCTTCTCTTCCTTGTTTTCCCATCCTGTCCTCTTCTCTCTTCTCCTCTCGTCTTTTCCTTACTTTTCCTCTCCTCTCTCTCTTCTCTTCCCTTACTTGCTTCTCCTATCCTCTTCTAATCCTCACTACTCCTCTCTTCTCCGCTCCTCTCTTCCTTACTACTCATCTCCTCTCTTCTCTTCCTTTCTTCTCCTCTCCTCTCTTCTCCTCTCTTCTGTTCCTTACTTCTGCTGTCATCTCTTCTACTCCTTACTTCTCCTCTCTTATCCACTCCTCTCTTCGTTACTTCTCCTCTCCTATCCTTTCCTCCTTAATTCTTCTCCCCTCTCCTCTCTTCTTTTCTACTCTCTTCCTTAGTTCTCCTCTCATCTCCTCTCATCTCTTCTCCTATCATCTCTTCCTTATTTCTCCTCTCTTCTCCTCTCTTCTCTTCCTTTCTTCTGCTCTCCTCTCTTCTTTTCTACTCTCTTCCTTAATTCTCCTCTCCGCTAATCTCCTTTCTTCCTTACTTCTCCTCTCCTCTCTTCTCTTCCTTACTTCTCCTCACCTCTAATCTTTTCACTTCTGCTCTCTTCTATTACTTACTTCTCCTCTCCACTCTTTTAGTCCTTACTTCTCTCTTCTCTGCTCCTCTCTTCCTTAATTGTCCTCTTCACTCTTCTCTTCCTTGTTTTCCCATCCTGTCCTCTTCTCTCTTCTCCTCTCGTCTTTTCCTTACTTTTCCTCTCCTCATCTCTCTTCTCTTCCCTTACTTGCTTCTCCTCTCCTCTTCTAATCCTCACTACTCCTCTCTTCTCCGCTCCTCTCTTCCTTACTTCTGCTGTCATCTCTTCTACTCCTTACTTCTCCTCTCCTCTCTTCTGTTCCTTACTTCTGCTGTCATCTCTTCTACTCCTTACTTCTCCTCTCTTATCCACTCCTCTCTTCGTTACTTCTCCTCTCCTTCCTTTCCTCCTTAATTCTTCTCCCTCTCCTCTCTCTTTCTTCTCTCTCCTTGTCTCCTCTCATCTCTCTCCTATCCTCTCTTCCTTATTCTCCTCTCTTCTCCTCTCTTCTCTTCCTTCTTCTCTCTCCTCTCTTCTCCTTCCTTATTCTCCTCTCCGCTAATCTCCTTTCTTCCTTACTTCTCCTCTCCTCTCTTCTCTCTCTCTTCTTCTCCTCACCTCTAATCTTTTCCTTCTGCTCTCTTCTTATTACTTCTCCTCTCCTCTCTTTTAGTCCTTCTTCTCTCTTCTCTGCTCCTCTCTCCTTATTGTCCTCTCCACTCTTCTCTTCCTTGTTTTCTCCTTCCTCTTCTGTCTTCTCCTCCTGTCTTTTCCTTACTTTTCCTCTCCTCATCTCTCTTCTCTTCCTTTACTTCTCCTCACCTCTAATCTTTTCACTTCTGCTCTCTTCTATTACTTCTCCTCTCCACTCTTTTAGTCCTTACTTCTCTCTTCTCTGCTCCTCTCTTCCTTAATTGTCCTCTTCACTCTTCTCTTCCTTGTTTTCCCATCCTGTCCTCTTCTCTCTTCTCCTCTCGTCTTTTCCTTACTTTTCCTCTCCTCATCTCTCTTCTCTTCCCTTACTTGCTTCTCCTATCCTCTTCTAATCCTCACTACTCCTCTCTTCTCCGCTCCTCTCTTCCTTACTACGCATCTCCTCTCTTCTCTTCCTTTCTTCTCCTCTCCTCTCTTCTCCTCTCTTCTGTTCCTTACTTCTGCTGTCATCTCTTCTACTCCTTACTTCTCCTCTCTTATCCACTCCTCTCTTCGTTACTTCTCCTCTCCTATCCTTTCCTCCTTAATTCTTCTCCCCTCTCCTCTCTTCTTTTCTACTCTCTTCCTTAGTTCTCCTCTCATCTCCTCTCATCTCTTCTCCTATCATCTCTTCCTTATTTCTCCTCTCTTCTCCCCTCTTCTCTTCCTTTCTTCTGCTCTCCTCTCCTCCCCTCTCTTCCTTAATTCTCCTCTCCGCTAATCTCCTTTCTTCCTTACTTCTCCTCTCCTCTCTTCTCTTCCTTACTTCTCCTCACCTCTAATCTTTTCACTTCTGCTCTCTTCTATTACTTACTTCTCCTCTCCACTCTTTTAGTCCTTACTTCTCTCTTCTCTGCTCCTCTCTTCCTTAATTGTCCTCTTCACTCTTCTCTTCCTTGTTTTCCCATCCTGTCCTCTTCTCTCTTCTCCTCTCGTCTTTTCCTTACTTTTCCTCTCCTCATCTCTCTTCTCTTCCCTTACTTGCTTCTCCTCTCCTCTTCTAATCCTCACTACTCCTCTCTTCTCCGCTCCTCTCTTCCTTACTACTCATCTCCTCTCTTCTCTTCCTTTCTTCTCCTCTCCTCTCTTCTCCTCTCTTCTGTTCCTTACTTCTGCTGTCATCTCTTCTACTCCTTACTTCTCCTCTCTTATCCACTCCTCTCTTCGTTACTTCTCCTCTCCTATCCTTTCCTCCTTAATTCTTCTCCCCTCTCCTCTCTTCTTTTCTACTCTCTTCCTTAGTTCTCCTCTCATCTCCTCTCATCTCTTCTCCTATCATCTCTTCCTTATTTCTCCTCTCTTCTCCTCTCTTCTCTTCCTTTCTTCTGCTCTCCTCTCCTCCCCTCTCTTCCTTAATTCTCCTCTCCGCTAATCTCCTTTCTTCCTTACTTCTCCTCTCCTCCTCTCTTCTCTTCCTTACTTCTCCTCACCTCTAATCTTTTCACTTCTGCTCTCTTCTATTACTTACTTCTCCTCTCCACTCTTTTAGTCCTTACTTCTCTCTTCTCTGCTCCTCTCTTCCTTAATTGTCCTCTTCACTCTTCTCTTCCTTGTTTTCCCATCCTGTCCTCTTCTCTCTTCTCCTCTCGTCTTTTCCTTACTTTTCCTCTCCTCATCTCTCTTCTCTTCCCTTACTTGCTTCTCCTCTCCTCTTCTAATCCTCACTACTCCTCTCTTCTCCGCTCCTCTCTTCCTTACTACTCCTCCTCTCTTCCTTTCTTCTCCTCTCCTCTCTTCTCCTCTCTTCTGTTCCTTACTTCTGCTGTCATCTCTTCTACTCCTTACTTCTCCTCTCTTATCCACTCCTCTCTTCGTTACTTCTCCTCTCCTATCCTTTCCTCCTTAATTCTTCTCCCCTCTCCTCTCTTCTTTTCTACTCTCTTCCTTAGTTCTCCTCTCATCTCCTCTCATCTCTTCTCCTATCATCTCTTCCTTATTTCTCCTCTCTTCTCCTCTCTTCTCTTCCTTTCTTCTGCTCTCCTCTCCTCCCCTCTTTCCTTAATTCTCCTCTCCGCTAATCTCCTTTCTTCCTTACTTCTCCTCTCCTCTCTTCTCTTCCTTACTTCTCCTCACCTCTAATCTTTTCACTTCTGCTCTCTTCTATTACTTACTTCTCCTCTCCACTCTTTTAGTCCTTACTTCTCTCTTCTCTGCTCCTCTCTTCCTTAATTGTCCTCTTCACTCTTCTCTTCCTTGTTTTCCCATCCTGTCCTCTTCTCTCTTCTCCTCTCGTCTTTTCCTTACTTTTCCTCTCCTCATCTCTCTTCTCTTCCCTTACTTGCTTCTCCTCTCCTCTTCTAATCCTCACTACTCCTCTCTTCTCCGCTCCTCTCTTCCTTTCTTCTCCTCTCCTCTCTTCTCTTCCTTTCTTCTCCTCTCCTCTCTTCTCCTCTCTTCTGTTCCTTACTTCTGCTGTCATCTCTTCTACTCCTTACTTCTCCTCTCTTATCCACTCCTCTCTTCGTTACTTCTCCTCTCCTATCCTTTCCTCCTTAATTCTTCTCCCCTCTCCTCTCTTCTTTTCTACTCTCTTCCTTATTTCTCCTCTCATCTCCTCTCATCTCTTCTCCTATCATCTCTTCCTTATTTCTCCTCTCTTCTCCTCTCTTCTCTTCCTTTCTTCTGCTCTCCTCTCCTCCCCTCTCTTCCTTAATTCTCCTCTCCGCTAATCTCCTTTCTTCCTTACTTCTCCTCTCCTCTCTTCTCTTCCTTACTTCTCCTCACCTCTAATCTTTTCACTTCTGCTCTCTTCTATTACTTACTTCTCCTCTCCACTCTTTTAGTCCTTACTTCTCTCTTCTCTGCTCCTCTCTTCCTTAATTGTCCTCTTCACTCTTCTCTTCCTTGTTTTCCCATCCTGTCCTCTTCTCTCTTCTCCTCTCGTCTTTTCCTTACTTTTCCTCTCCTCATCTCTCTTCTCTTCCCTTACTTGCTTCTCCTCCTCTTCTAATCCTCACTACTCCTCTCTTCTCCGCTCCTCTCTTCCTTACTACTCATCTCCTCTCTTCTCTTCCTTTCTTCTCCTCTCCTCTCTTCTCCTCTCTTCTGTTCCTTACTTCTGCTGTCATCTCTTCTACTCCTTACTTCTCCTCTCTTATCCACTCCTCTCTTCGTTACTTCTCCTCTCCTATCCTTTCCTCCTTAATTCTTCTCCCCTCTCCTCTCTTCTTTTCTACTCTCTTCCTTAGTTCTCCTCTCATCTCCTCTCATCTCTTCTCCTATCATCTCTTCCTTATTTCTCCTCTCTTCTCCTCTCTTCTCTTCCTTTCTTCTGCTCTCCTCTCTTCCCCTCTCTTCCTTAATTCTCCTCTCCGCTAATCTCCTTTCTTCCTTACTTCTCCTCTCCTCTCTTCTCTTCCTTACTTCTCCTCACCTCTAATCTTTTCACTTCTGCTCTCTTCTATTACTTACTTCTCCTCTCCACTCTTTTAGTCCTTACTTCTCTCTTCTCTGCTCCTCTCTTCCTTAATTGTCCTCTTCACTCTTCTCTTCCTTGTTTTCCCATCCTGTCCTCTTCTCTCTTCTCCTCTCGTCTTTTCCTTACTTTTCCTCTCCTCATCTCTCTTCTCTTCCCTTACTTGCTTCTCCTCTCCTCTTCTAATCCTCACTACTCCTCTCTTCTCCGCTCCTCTCTTCCTTACTACTCATCTCCTCTCTTCTCTTCCTTTCTTCTCCTCTCCTCTCTTCTCCTCTCTTCTGTTCCTTACTTCTGCTGTCATCTCTTCTACTCCTTACTTCTCCTCTCTTATCCACTCCTCTCTTCGTTACTTCTCCTCTCCTATCCTTTCCTCCTTAATTCTTCTCCCCTCTCCTCTCTTCTTTTCTACTCTCTTCCTTAGTTCTCCTCTCATCTCCTCTCATCTCTTCTCCTATCATCTCTTCCTTATTTCTCCTCTCTTCTCCTCTCTTCTCTTCCTTACTTCTCTCTTCTCTGCTCCTCTCTTCCTTAATTCTCCTCTCCGCTAATCTCCTTTCTTCCTTACTTCTCCTCTCCTCTCTTCTCTTCCTTACTTCTCCTCACCTCTAATCTTTTCACTTCTGCTCTCTTCTATTACTTCTCCTCTCCACTCTTTTAGTCCTTACTTCTCTCTTCTCTGCTCCTCTCTTCCTTAATTGTCCTCTTCACTCTTCTCTTCCTTGTTTTCCCATCCTGTCCTCTTCTCTCTTCTCCTCTCGTCTTTTCCTTACTTTTCTCCTCTCCTCTTCTCTTCTTCTTCTTCCCTCTACTTCCTTCTCTCTCTTCTATCTTCCTCCTCTCCTCTTTTATCCTTACTTCTCTCTTCTCTCTCCTCTCTTCCTTAATTACTCACTCTTCTCTCTTCTCTCCTCTCTCTCTTCTCCTCTCTCTTTCTTATCTCTCCTCTCTCTCTCTCTCCTTACTCTTCCTATCCTCTTCTTCCTCCTACTCCTCTCTTCTCTCCTCTCTTCTTACTCCATCTCTCTCTCTTCTTTCTTCTCCTCTCCTCTCTTCTCCTCTCTTCTGTTCCTTACTTCTGCTTTCATCTCTTCTACTCTTTACTTCTCCTCAGTTATCCACTCCTCTCTTCGTTATCTCTCCTATCCTTTCTCCTTAATTCTTCTCCCCTCTCCTCTCTTCTTTTCTACTCTCTCCTTATTCTCCTCTCATCTCTCTCATCTCTTCTCCTATCATCTCTCCTTATTTCTCCTCTCTTCTCCTCTCTTCTCTTCCTTTCTTCTGCTCTCCTCTCCTCCCCTCTCTTCCTTAATTCTCCTCTCCGCTAATCTCCTTTCTTCCTTACTTTCCTCTCCTCTCTTCTCTTCCTTACTTCTCCTCACCTCTAATCTTTTCACTTCTGCTCTCTTCTATTACTTACTTCTCCTCTCCACTCTTTTAGTCCTTACTTCTCTCTTCTCTGCTCCTCTCTTCCTTAATTGTCCTCTTCACTCTTCTCTTCCTTGTTTTCCCATCCTGTCCTCTTCTCTCTTCTCCTCTCGTCTTTTCCTTACTTTTCCTCTCCTCATCTCTCTTCTCTTCCCTTACTTGCTTCTCCTCTCCTCTTCTAATCCTCACTACTCCTCTCTTCTCCGCTCCTCTCTTCCTTACTACTCATCTCCTCTCTTCTCTTCCTTTCTTCTCCTCTCCTCTCTTCTCCTCTCTTCTGTTCCTTACTTCTGCTGTCATCTCTTCTACTCCTTACTTCTCCTCTCTTATCCACTCCTCTCTTCGTTACTTCTCCTCTCCTATCCTTTCCTCCTTAATTCTTCTCCCCTCTCCTCTCTTCTTTTCTACTCTCTTCCTTAGTTCTCCTCTCATCTCCTCTCATCTCTTCTCCTATCATCTCTTCCTTATTTCTCCTCTCTTCTCCTCTCTCTCTCTTCCTTTCTTCTGCTCTCCTCTCCTCCCCTCTCTTCCTTAATTCTCCTCTCCGCTAATCTCCTTTCTTCCTTACTTCTCCTCTCCTCTCTTCTCTTCCTTACTTCTCCTCACCTCTAATCTTTTCACTTCTGCTCTCTTCTATTACTTACTTCTCCTCTCCACTCTTTTAGTCCTTACTTCTCTCTTCTCTGCTCCTCTCTTCCTTAATTGTCCTCTTCACTCTTCTCTTCCTTGTTTTCCCATCCTGTCCTCTTCTCTCTTCTCCTCTCGTCTTTTCCTTACTTTTCCTCTCCTCATCTCTCTTCTCTTCCCTTACTTGCTTCTCCTCTCCTCTTCTAATCCTCACTACTCCTCTCTTCTCCGCTCCTCTCTTCCTTACTACTCATCTCCTCTCTTCTCTCCTTTCTTCTCCTCTCCTCTCTTCTCCTCTCTTCTGTTCCTTACTTCTGCTGTCATCTCTTCTACTCCTTACTTCTCCTCTCTTATCCACTCCTCTCTTCGTTACTTCTCCTCTCCTATCCTTTCCTCCTTAATTCTTCTCCCCTCTCCTCTCTTCTTTTCTACTCTCTTCCTTAGTTCTCCTCTCATCTCCTCTCATCTCTTCTCCTATCATCTCTTCCTTATTTCTCCTCTCTTCTCCTCTCTTCTCTTTTTTCTGCTCTCCTCTCCTCCCCTCTCTTCCTTAATTCTCCTCTCCGCTAATCTCCTTTCTTCCTTACTTCTCCTCTCCTCTCTTCTCTTCCTTACTTCTCCTCACCTCTAATCTTTTCACTTCTGCTCTCTTCTATTACTTACTTCTCCTCTCCACTCTTTTAGTCCTTACTTCTCTCTTCTCTGCTCCTCTCTTCCTTAATTGTCCTCTTCACTCTTCTCTTCCTTGTTTTCCCATCCTGTCCTCTTCTCTCTTCTCCTCTCGTCTTTTCCTTACTTTTCCTCTCCTCATCTCTCTTCTCTTCCCTTACTTGCTTCTCCTCCTCTTCTAATCCTCACTACTCCTCTCTTCTCCGCTCCTCTCTTCCTTACTACTCATCTCCTCTCTCTTCCTTTCTTCTCCTCTCCTCTCTTCTCCTCTCTTCTGTTCCTTACTTCTGCTGTCATCTCTTCTACTCCTTACTTCTCCTCTCTTATCCACTCCTCTCTTCGTTACTTCTCCTCTCCTATCCTTTCCTCCTTAATTCTTCTCCCCTCTCCTCTCTTCTTTTCTACTCTCTTCCTTAGTTCTCCTCTCATCTCCTCTCATCTCTTCTCCTATCATCTCTTCCTTATTTCTCCTCTCTTCTCCTCTCTTCTCTTCCTTTCTTCTGCTCTCCTCTCCTCCCCTCTCTTCCTTAATTCTCCTCTCCGCTAATCTCCTTTCTTCCTTACTTCTCCTCTCCTCTCTTCTCCTCCTTACTTCTCCTCACCTCTAATCTTTTCACTTCTGCTCTCTTCTATTACTTACTTCTCCTCTCCACTCTTTTAGTCCTTACTTCTCTCTTCTCTGCTCCTCTCTTCCTTAATTGTCCTCTTCACTCTTCTCTTCCTTGTTTTCCCATCCTGTCCTCTTCTCTCTTCTCCTCTCGTCTTTTCCTTACTTTTCCTCTCCTCATCTCTCTTCTCTTCCCTTACTTGCTTCTCCTCTCCTCTTCTAATCCTCACTACTCCTCTCTTCTCCGCTCCTCTCTTCCTTACTACTCATCTCCTCTCTCCTTTCTTCTCCTCTTCTCTCTTCTCCTCTCTTCTGTTCCTTACTTCTGCTGTCATCTCTTCTACTCCTTACTTCTCCTCTCTTATCCACTCCTCTCTTCGTTACTTCTCCTCTCCTATCCTTTCCTCCTTAATTCTTCTCCCCTCATCTCTTCTTTTCTACTCTCTTCCTTAGTTCTCCTCTCATCTCCTCTCATCTCTTCTCCTATCATCTCTTCCTTATTTCTCCTCTCTTCTCCTCTCTTCTCTCCTTTCTTCTGCTCTCCTCTCCTCCCCTCTCTTCCTTAATTCTCCTCTCCGCTAATCTCCTTTCTTCCTTACTTCTCCTCTCCTCTCTTCTCTTCCTTACTTCTCCTCACCTCTAATCTTTTCACTTCTGCTCTCTTCTATTACTTACTTCTCCTCTCCACTCTTTTAGTCCTTACTTCTCTCTTCTCTGCTCCTCTCTTCCTTAATTGTCCTCTTCACTCTTCTCTTCCTTGTTTTCCCATCCTGTCCTCTTCTCTCTTCTCCTCTCGTCTTTTCCTTACTTTTCCTCTCCTCATCTCTCTTCTCTTCCCTTACTTGCTTCTCCTCTCCTCTTCTAATCCTCACTACTCCTCTCTTCTCTCTTCCTTACTACTCATCTCCTCTCTTCTCTTCCTTTCTTCTCCTCTCCTCTCTTCTCCTCTCTTCTGTTCCTTACTTCTGCTGTCATCTCTTCTACTCCTTACTTCTCCTCTCTTATCCACTCCTCTCTTCGTTACTTCTCCTCTCCTATCCTTTCCTCCTTAATTCTTCTCCCCTCTCCTCTCTTCTTTTCTACTCTCTTCCTTAGTTCTCCTCTCATCTCCTCTCATCTCTTCTCCTATCATCTCTTCCTTATTTCTCCTCTCTTCTCCTCTCTTCTCTTCCTTTCTTCTGCTCTCCTCGCCTCTCTCTCTTCCTTAATTGTCCTCTTCTCCTCTCCTCTCTTCTCTTCCTTACTTCTCCTCACCTCTAATCTTTTCACTTCTGCTCTCTTCTATTACTTACTTCTCCTCTCCACTCTTTTAGTCCTTACTTCTCTCTTCTCTGCTCCTCTCTTCCTTAATTGTCCTCTTCACTCTTCTCTTCCTTGTTTTCCCATCCTGTCCTCTTCTCTCTTCTCCTCTCGTCTTTTCCTTACTTTTCCTCTCCTCATCTCTCTTCTCTTCCCTTACTTGCTTCTCCTCTCCTCTTCTAATCCTCACTACTCCTCTCTTCTCCGCTCCTCTCTTCCTTACTACTCATCTCCTCTCTTCTCTTCCTTTCTTCTCCTCTCCTCTCTTCTCCTCTCTTCTGTTCCTTACTTCTGCTGTCATCTCTTCTACTCCTTACTTCTCCTCTCTTATCCACTCCTCTCTTCGTTACTTCTCCTCTCCTATCCTTTCCTCCTTAATTCTTCTCCGCTCTCCTCTCTTCTTTTCTACTCTCTTCCTTAGTTCTCCTCTCATCTCTTCTCCTATCATCTCTTCCTTATTTCTCCTCTCTTCTCCTCTCTTCTCTTCCTTTCTTCTGCTCTCCTCTCCTCCCCTCTCTTCCTTAATTCTCCTCTCCGCTAATCTCCTTTCTTCCTTATTTCTCCTCTCCTCTCTTCTCTTCCTTACTTCTCCTCACCTCTAATCCTTTCACTTCTGCTCTCTTCTATTACTTACTTCTCCTCTCCACTCTTTTAGTCCTTACTTCTCTCTTCTCTGCTCCTCTCTTCCTTAATTGTCCTCTTCACTCTTCTCTTCCTTGTTTTCCCATCCTGTCCTCTTCTCTCTTCTCCTCTCGTCTTTTCCTTACTTTTCCTCTCCTCATCTCTCTTCTCTTCCCTTACTTGCTTCTCCTCTTCTAATCCTCACTACTCCTCTTTTCTCCGCTCCTCTCTTTCTTACTACTCATCTCCTTTCTTCCTTTCTTCTCCTCTTCTCTCTTCTCCTCTCTTCTGTTCCTTACTTCTGCTGTCATCTCTTCTACTCCTTACTTCTCCTCTCTTATCCACTCCTCTCTTCGTTACTTCTCCTCTCCTATCCTTTCCTCCTTAATTCTTCTCCCCTCATCTCTTCTTTTCTACTCTCTTCCTTAGTTCTCCTCTCATCTCCTCTCATCTCTTCTCCTATCATCTCTTCCTTATTTCTCCTCTCTTCTCCTCTCTTCTCTTCCTTTCTTCTGCTCTCCTCTCCTCCCCTCTCTTCCTTAATTCTCCTCTCCGCTAATCTCCTTTCTTCCTTACTTCTCCTCTCCTCTCTTCTCTTCCTTACTTCTCCTCACCTCTAATCTTTTCACTTCTGCTCTCTTCTATTACTTACTTCTCCTCTCCACTCTTTTAGTCCTTACTTCTCTCTTCTCTGCTCCTCTCTTCCTTAATTGTCCTCTTCACTCTTCTCTTCCTTGTTTTCCCATCCTGTCCTCTTCTCTCTTCTCCTCTCGTCTTTTCCTTACTTTTCCTCTCCTCATCTCTCTTCTCTTCCCTTACTTGCTTCTCCTATCCTCTTCTAATCCTCACTACTCCTCTCCTCTCTTCCTTACTACTCATCTCCTCTCTTCTCTTCCTTTCTTCTCCTCTCCTCTCTTCTCCTCTCTTCTGTTCCTTACTTCTGCTGTCATCTCTTCTACTCCTTACTTCTCCTCTCTTATCCACTCCTCTCTTCGTTACTTCTCCTCTCCTATCCTTTCCTCCTTAATTCTTCTCCCCTCTCCTCTCTTCTTTTCTACTCTCTTCCTTAGTTCTCCTCTCATCTCCTCTCATCTCTTCTCCTATCATCTCTTCCTTATTTCTCCTCTCTTCTCCTCTCTTCTCTTCCTTTCTTCTGCTCTCCTCTCTTCCGCTCTCTTCCTTAATTCTCCTCTCCGCTAATCTCCTTTCTTCCTTACTTCTCCTCTCCTCTCTTCTCTTCCTTACTTCTCCTCACCTCTAATCTTTTCACTTCTGCTCTCTTCTATTACTTACTTCTCCTCTCCACTCTTTTAGTCCTTACTTCTCTCTTCTCTGCTCCTCTCTTCCTTAATTGTCCTCTTCACTCTTCTCTTCCTTGTTTTCCCATCCTGTCCTCTTCTCTCTTCTCCTCTCGTCTTTTCCTTACTTTTCCTCTCCTCATCTCTCTTCTCTTCCCTTACTTGCTTCTCCTCTCCTAATCCTCACTACTCCTCTCTTCTCCGCTCCTCTCTTCCTTACTACTCATCTCCTTTCTTCCTTTCTTCTCCTCTCCTCTCTTCTCCTCTCTTCTGTTCCTTACTTCTGCTGTCATCTCTTCTACTCCTTACTTCTCCTCTCTTATCCACTCCTCTCTTCGTTACTTCTCCTCTCCTATCCTTTCCTCCTTAATTCTTCTCCTCTCCTCTCTTCTTTTCTACTCTCTTCCTTAGTTCTCCTCTCATCTCCTCTCATCTCTTCTCCTATCATCTCTTCCTTATTTCTCCTCTCTTCTCCTCTCTTCTCTTCCTTTCTTCTGCTCTCCTCTCCTCCCCTCTCTTCCTTAATTCTCCTCTCCGCTAATCTCCTTTCTTCCTTACTTCTCCTCTCCTCTCTTCTCTTCCTTACTTCTCCTCACCTCTAATCTTTTCACTTCTGCTCTCTTCTATTACTTACTTCTCCTCTCCACTCTTTTAGTCCTTACTTCTCTCTTCTCTGCTCCTCTCTTCCTTAATTGTCCTCTTCACTCTTCTCTTCCTTGTTTTCCCATCCTGTCCTCTTCTCTCTTCTCCTCTCGTCTTTTCCTTACTTTTCCTCTCCTCATCTCTCTTCTCTTCCCTTACTTGCTTCTCCTCTCCTCTTCTAATCCTCACTACTCCTCTCTTCTCCGCTCCTCTCTTCCTTACTACTCATCTCCTCTCTTCTCTTCCTTTCTTCTCCTCTCCTCTCTTCTCCTCTCTTCTGTTCCTTACTTCTGCTGTCATCTCTTCTACTCCTTACTTCTCCTCTCTTATCCACTCCTCTCTCGTTACTTCTCCTCTCCTATCCTTTCCTCCTTAATTCTTCTCCCCTCTCCTCTCTTCTTTTCTACTCTCTTCCTTAGTTCTCCTCTCATCTCCTCTCATCTCTTCTCCTATCATCTCTTCCTTATTTCTCCTCTCTTCTCCTCTCTTCTCTTCCTTTCTTCTGCTCTCCTCTCCTCCCCTCTCTTCCTTAATTCTCCTCTCCGCTAATCTCCTTTCTTCCTTACTTCTCCTCTCCTCTCTTCTCTTCCTTACTTCTCCTCACCTCTAATCTTTTCACTTCTGCTCTCTTCTATTACTTACTTCTCCTCTCCACTCTTTTAGTCCTTACTTCTCTCTTCTCTGCTCCTCTCTTCCTTAATTGTCCTCTTCACTCTTCTCTTCCTTGTTTTCCCATCCTGTCCTCTTCTCTCTTCTCCTCTCGTCTTTTCCTTACTTTTCCTCTCCTCATCTCTCTTCTCTCCCTTACTTGCTTCTCCTCTCCTCTTCTAATCCTTACTACTCTCTCTTCTCCGCTCTCTCTCCTTACTACTCATCTCCTCTCTTCTCTTCCTTTCTTCTCCTCTTCTCTCTTCTCCTCTCTTCTGTTCCTTACTTCTGCTGTCATCTCTTCTACTCCTTACTTCTCCTCTCTTATCCACTCCTCTCTTCGTTACTTCTCCTCTCCTATCCTTTCTCCTTAATTCTTATCCCCTCTCTTCTTTTCTACTCTCTTCCTTAGTTCTCCTCTCATCTCCTCTCATCTCTTCTCCTATCATCTCTTCCTTATTTCTCCTCTCTTCTCCTCTCTTCTCTTCCTTTCTTCTCCTCTCCTCTCTTCTCCTCTCTTCTGTTCCTTACTTCTGCTGTCATCTCTTCTACTCCTTACTTCTCCTCTCTTATCCACTCCTCTCTTCGTTACTTCTCCTCTCCTATCCTTTCCTCCTTAATTCTTCTCCCCCTCTCCTCTCTTCTTTTCTACTCTCTTCCTTAGTTCTCCTCTCATCTCCTCTCATCTCTTCTCCTATCATCTCTTCCTTATTTCTCCTCTCTTCTCTCTCTCTTCTCTTCCTTTCTTCTGCTCTCCTCTCCTCCCCTCTCTTCCTTAATTCTCCTCTCCGCTAATCTCCTTTCTTCCTTACTTCTCCTCTCCTCTCTTCTCTTCCTTACTTCTCCTCACCTCTAATCTTTTCACTTCTGCTCTCTTCTATTACTTACTTCTCCTCTCCACTCTTTTAGTCCTTACTTCTCTCTTCTCTGCTCCTCTCTTCCTTAATTGTCCTCTTCACTCTTCTCTTCCTTGTTTTCCCATCCTGTCCTCTTCTCTCTTCTCCTCTCGTCTTTTCCTTACTTTTCCTCTCCTCATCTCTCTTCTCTTCCCTTACTTGCTTCTCCTCTCCTCTTCTAATCCTCACTACTCCTCTCTTCTCCGCTCCTCTCTTCCTTACTACTCATCTCCTTCTCTTCCTTTCTTCTCCTCTCCTCTCTTCTCCTCTCTTCTGTTCCTTACTTCTGCTGTCATCTCTTCTACTCCTTACTTCTCCTCTCTTATCCACTCCTCTCTTCGTTACTTCTCCTCTCCTATCCTTTCCTCCTTAATTCTTCTCCCCTCATCTCTTCTTTTCTACTCTCTTCCTTAGTTCTCCTCTCATCTCTTCTCCTATCATCTCTTCCTTATTTCTCCTCTCTTCTCCTCTCTTCTCTTCCTTTCTTCTGCTCTCCTCTCCTCCCCTCTCTTCCTTAATTCTCCTCTCCGCTAATCTCCTTTCTTCCTTACTTCTCCTCTCCTCTCTTCTCTTCCTTACTTCTCCTCACCTCTAATCTTTTCACTTCTGCTCTCTTCTATTACTTACTTCTCCTCTCCACTCTTTTAGTCCTTACTTCTCTCTTCTCTGCTCCTCTCTTCCTTAATTGTCCTCTTCACTCTTCTCTTCCTTGTTTTCCCATCCTGTCCTCTTCTCTCTTCTCCTCTCGTCTTTTCCTTACTTTTCCTCTCCTCATCTCTCTTCTCTTCCCTTACTTGCTTCTCCTCTCCTCTTCTAATCCTCACTACTCCTCTCTTCTCCGCTCCTCTCTTCCTTACTACTCATCTCCTCTCTTCTCTTCCTTTCTTCTCCTCTCCTCTCTTCTCCTCTCTTCTGTTCCTTACTTCTGCTGTCATCTCTTCTACTCCTTACTTCTCCTCTCTTATCCACTCCTCTCTTCGTTACTTCTCCTCTCCTATCCTTTCCTCCTTAATTCTTCTCCCTCTCCTCTCTTCTTTTCTACTCTCTTCCTTAGTTCTCCTCTCATCTCCTCTCATCTCTTCTCCTATCATCTCTTCCTTATTTCTCCTCTCTTCTCCTCTCTTCTCTTCCTTTCTTCTGCTCTCCTCTCCTCCCCTCTCTTCCTTAATTCTCCTCTCCGCTAATCTCCTTTCTTCCTTACTTCTCCTCTCCTCTCTTCTCTTCCTTACTTCTCCTCACCTCTAATCTTTTCACTTCTGCTCTCTTCTATTACTTACTTCTCCTCTCCACTCTTTTAGTCCTTACTTCTCTCTTCTCTGCTCCTCTCTTCCTTAATTGTCCTCTTCACTCTTCTCTTCCTTGTTTTCCCATCCTGTCCTCTTCTCTCTTCTCCTCTCGTCTTTTCCTTACTTTTCCTCTCCTCATCTCTCTTCTCTTCCCTTACTTGCTTCTCCTCTTCTAATCCTCACTACTCCTCTTTTCTCCGCTCCTCTCTTTCTTACTACTCATCTCCTTTCTTCCTTTCTTCTCCTCTCCTCTCTTCTCCTCTCTTCTGTTCCTTACTTCTGCTGTCATCTCTTCTACTCCTTACTTCTCCTCTCTTATCCACTCCTCTCTTCGTTACTTCTCCTCTCCTATCCTTTCCTCCTTAATTCTTCTCCCCTCTCCTCTCTTCTTTTCTACTCTCTTCCTTAGTTCTCCTCTCATCTCCTCTCATCTCTTCTCCTATCATCTCTTCCTTATTTCTCCTCTCTTCTCCTCTCTTCTCTTCCTTACTACTCATCTCCTCTCTTCTCTTCCTTAATTCTCCTCTCCGCTAATCTCCTTTCTTCCTTACTTCTCCTCTCCTCTCTTCTCTTCCTTACTTCTCCTCACCTCTAATCTTTTCACTTCTGCTCTCTTCTATTACTTACTTCTCCTCTCCACTCTTTTAGTCCTTACTTCTCTCTTCTCTGCTCCTCTCTTCCTTAATTGTCCTCTTCACTCTTCTCTTCCTTGTTTTCCCATCCTGTCCTCTTCTCTCTTCTCCTCTCGTCTTTTCCTTACTTTTCCTCTCCTCATCTCTCTTCTCTTCCCTTACTTGCTTCTCCTCTTCTAATCCTCACTACTCCTCTCTTCTCCGCTCCTCTCTTCCTTACTACTCATCTCCTCTCTCCTTTCTTCTCCTCTCCTCTCTTCTCCTCTCTTCTGTTCCTTACTTCTGCTGTCATCTCTTCTACTCCTTACTTCTCCTCTCTTATCCACTCCTCTCTTCGTTACTTCTCCTCTCCTATCCTTTCCTCCTTAATTCTTCTCCCCTCTCCTCTCTTCTTTTCTACTCTCTTCCTTAGTTCTCCTCTCATCTCCTCTCATCTCTTCTCCTATCATCTCTTCCTTATTTCTCCTCTCTTCTCCTCTCTTCTCTTCCTTTCTTCTGCTCTCCTCTCTTCCGCTCTCTTCCTTAATTCTCCTCTCCGCTAATCTCCTTTCTTCCTTACTTCTCCTCTCCTCTCTTCTCTTCCTTACTTCTCCTCACCTCTAATCTTTTCACTTCTGCTCTCTTCTATTACTTACTTCTCCTCTCCACTCTTTTAGTCCTTACTTCTCTCTTCTCTGCTCCTCTCTTCCTTAATTGTCCTCTTCACTCTTCTCTTCCTTGTTTTCCCATCCTGTCCTCTTCTCTCTTCTCCTCTCGTCTTTTCCTTACTTTTCCTCTCCTCATCTCTCTTCTCTTCCCTTACTTGCTTCTCCTCTCCTCTTCTAATCCTCACTACTCCTCTCTTCTCCGCTCCTCTCTTCCTTACTACTCATCTCCTTTCTTCCTTTCTTCTCCTCTCCTCTCTTCTCCTCTCTTCTGTTCCTTACTTCTGCTGTCATCTCTTCTACTCCTTACTTCTCCTCTCTTATCCACTCCTCTCTTCGTTACTTCTCCTCTCCTATCCTTTCCTCCTTAATTCTTCTCCCCTCATCTCTTCTTTTCTACTCTCTTCCTTAGTTCTCCTCTCATCTCCTCTCATCTCTTCTCCTATCATCTCTTCCTTATTTCTCCTCTCTTCTCCTCTCTTCTCTTCCTTTCTTCTGCTCTCTTCTCCTCCCCTCTCTTCCTTAATTCTCCTCTCCGCTAATCTCCTTTCTTCCTTACTTCTCCTCTCCTCTCTTCTCTTCCTTACTTCTCCTCACCTCTAATCTTTTCACTTCTGCTCTCTTCTATTACTTACTTCTCCTCTCCACTCTTTTAGTCCTTACTTCTCTCTTCTCTGCTCCTCTCTTCCTTAATTGTCCTCTTCACTCTTCTCTTCCTTGTTTTCCCATCCTGTCCTCTTCTCTCTTCTCCTCTCGTCTTTTCCTTACTTTTCCTCTCCTCATCTCTCTTCTCTTCCCTTACTTGCTTCTCCTCTCCTCTTCTAATCCTCACTACTCCTCTCTTCTCCGCTCCTCTCTTCCTTACTACTCATCTCCTCTCTTCTCTTCCTTTCTTCTCCTCTCCTCTCTTCTCCTCTCTTCTGTTCCTTACTTCTGCTGTCATCTCTTCTACTCCTTACTTCTCCTCTCTTATCCTCTACTCTTCGTTACTTCTCCTCTCCTATCCTTTCCTCCTTAATTCTTCTCCCCTCTCCTCTCTTCTTTTCTACTCTCTTCCTTAGTTCTCCTCTCATCTCCTCTCATCTCTTCTCCTATCATCTCTTCCTTATTTCTCCTCTCTTCTCCTCTCTTCTCTTCCTTTCTTCTGCTCTCCTCTCCTCCCTTCTCTTCCTTAATTCTCCTCTCCGCTAATCTCCTTTCTTCCTTACTTCTCCTCTCCTCTCTTCTCTTCCTTACTTCTCCTCACCTCTAATCTTTTCACTTCTGCTCTCTTCTATTACTTACTTCTCCTCTCCACTCTTTTAGTCCTTACTTCTCTCTTCTCTGCTCCTCTCTTCCTTAATTGTCCTCTTCACTCTTCTCTTCCTTGTTTTCCCATCCTGTCCTCTTCTCTCTTCTCCTCTCGTCTTTTCCTTACTTTTCCTCTCCTCATCTCTCTTCTCTTCCCTTACTTGCTTCTCCTCTCCTCTTCTAATCCTCACTACTCCTCTCTTCTCCGCTCCTCTCTTCCTTACTACTCATCTCCTCTCTTCTCTTCCTTTCTTCTCCTCTCCTCTCTTCTCCTCTCTTCTGTTCCTTACTTCTGCTGTCATCTCTTCTACTCCTTACTTCTCCTCTCTTATCCACTCCTCTCTTCGTTACTTCTCCTCTCCTATCCTTTCCTCCTTAATTCTTCTCCCCTCCTCTCTTCTTTTCTACTCTCTTCCTTAGTTCTCCTCTCATCTCCTCTCATCTCTTCTCCTATCATCTCTTCCTTATTTCTCCTCTCTTCTCCTCTCTTCTCTTCCTTTCTTCTGCTCTCCTCTCCTCCCCCTCTTCCTTAATTCTCCTCTCCGCTAATCTCCTTTCTTCCTTACTTCTCCTCTCCTCTCTTCTCTTCCTTACTTCTCCTCACCTCTAATCTTTTCACTTCTGCTCTCTTCTATTACTTACTTCTCCTCTCCACTCTTTTAGTCCTTACTTCTCTCTTCTCTGCTCCTCTCTTCCTTAATTGTCCTCTTCACTCTTCTCTTCCTTGTTTTCCCATCCTGTCCTCTTCTCTCTTCTCCTCTCGTCTTTTCCTTACTTTTCCTCCTCTCATCTCTCTTCTCTTCCCTTACTTGCTTCTCCTCTCCTCTTCTAATCCTCACTACTCCTCTCTTCTCCGCTCCTCTCTTCCTTACTACTCATCTCCTCTCTTCTCTTCCTTTCTTCTCCTCTCCTCTCTTCTCCTCTCTTCTGTTCCTTACTTCTGCTGTCATCTCTTCTACTCCTTACTTCTCCTCTCTTATCCACTCCTCTCTTCGTTACTTCTCCTCTCCTATCCTTTCCTCCTTAATTCTTCTCCCCTCTCCTCTCTTCTTTTCTACTCTCTTCCTTAGTTCTCCTCTCATCTCCTCTCATCTCTTCTCCTATCATCTCTTCCTTATTTCTCCTCTCTTCTCCTCTCTTCTCTTCCTTTCTTCTGCTCTCCTCTCCTCCCCTCTCTTCCTTAATTCTCCTCTCCGCTAATCTCCTTTCTTCCTTACTTCTCCTCTCCTCTCTTCTCTTCCTTACTTCTCCTCACCTCTAATCTTTTCACTTCTGCTCTCTTCTATTACTTACTTCTCCTCTCCACTCTTTTAGTCCTTACTTCTCTCTTCTCTGCTCCTCTCTTCCTTAATTGTCCTCTTCACTCTTCTCTTCCTTGTTTTCCCATCCTGTCCTCTTCTCTCTTCTCCTCTCGTCTTTTCCTTACTTTTCCTCTCCTCATCTCTCTTCTCTTCCCTTACTTGCTTCTCCTCTCCTCTTCTAATCCTCACTACTCCTCTCTTCTCCGCTCCTCTCTTCCTTACTACTCATCTCTCTCTTCTCTTCCTTTCTTCCCTCTTCTCTCTTCTCCTCTCTCTGTTCCTTACTTCTGCTGTCATCTCTTCTACTCCTTACTTCTCCTCTCTTATCCACTCCTCTCTTCGTTACTTCTCCTCTCCTATCCTTTCCTCTTAATTCTTCTCCCTCTCTTCTTTCTACTCTCTCCTTAGTTCTCTCTCTCATCTCCTCTCATCTCTTCTCCTATCATCTCTTCCTTATTTCTCCTCTCTTCTCCTCTCTTCTCCTCTCTTCTCTTTCTTTCTTCTCCTCTCCTCTCTTCTCCTCTCTTCTGTTCCTTACTTCTGCTGTCATCTCTTCTACTCCTTACTTCTCCTCTCTTATCCACTCCTCTCTTCGTTACTTCTCCTCTCCTATCCTTTCCTCCTTAATTCTTCTCCCCTCTCCTCTCTTCTTTTCTACTCTCTTCCTTAGTTCTCCTCTCATCTCCTCTCATCTCTTCTCCTATCATCTCTTCCTTATTTCTCCTCTCCTCTCTTCTCCTCTCTTCTCTTCCTTTCTTCTGCTCTCCTCTCTTCCCCTCTCTTCCTTAATTCTCCTCTCCGCTAATCTCCTTTCTTCCTTACTTCTCCTCTCCTCTCTTCTCTTCCTTACTTCTCCTCACCTCTAATCTTTTCACTTCTGCTCTCTTCTATTACTTACTTCTCCTCTCCACTCTTTTAGTCCTTACTTCTCTCTTCTCTGCTCCTCTCTTCCTTAATTGTCCTCTTCACTCTTCTCTTCCTTGTTTTCCCATCCTGTCCTCTTCTCTCTTCTCCTCTCTTCTCGTCTTTTCCTTACTTTTCCTCTCCTCATCTCTCTTCTCTTCCCTTACTTGCTTCTCCTATCCTCTTCTAATCCTCACTACTCCTCTTTTCTCCGCTCCTCTCTTTCTTACTACTCATCTCCTCTCTTCCTTTCTTCTCCTCTCCTCTCTTCTCCTCTCTTCTGTTCCTTACTTCTGCTGTCATCTCTTCTACTCCTTACTTCTCCTCTCTTATCCACTCCTCTCTTCGTTACTTCTCCTCTCCTATCCTTTCCTCCTTAATTCTTCTCCCCTCTCATCTTTTCTACTCTCTTCCTTAGTTCTCCTCTCATCTCCTCTCATCTCTTCTCCTATCATCTCTTCCTTATTTCTCCTCTCTTCTCCTCTCTTCTCTTCCTTTCTTCTGCTCTCCTCTCTTCCGCTCTCTTCCTTAATTCTCCTCTCCGCTAATCTCCTTTCTTCCTTACTTCTCCTCTCCTCTCTTCTCTTCCTTACTTCTCCTCACCTCTAATCTTTTCACTTCTGCTCTCTTCTATTACTTACTTCTCCTCTCCACTCTTTTAGTCCTTACTTCTCTCTTCTCTGCTCCTCTCTTCCTTAATTGTCCTCTTCACTCTTCTCTTCCTTGTTTTCCCATCCTGTCCTCTTCTCTCTTCTCCTCTCGTCTTTTCCTTACTTTTCCTCTCCTCATCTCTCTTCTCTTCCCTTACTTGCTTCTCCTCTCCTCTTCTAATCCTCACTACTCCTCTCTTCTCCGCTCCTCTCTTCCTTACTACTCATCTCCTCTCTTCTCTTCCTTTCTTCTCCTCTCCTCTCTTCTCCTCTCTTCTGTTCCTTACTTCTGCTGTCATCTCTTCTACTCCTTACTTCTCCTCTCTTATCCACTCCTCTCTTCGTTACTTCTCCTCTCCTATCCTTTCCTCCTTAATTCTTCTCCCCTCTCCTCTCTTCTTTTCTACTCTCTTCCTTAGTTCTCCTCTCATCTCCTCTCATCTCTTCTCCTATCATCTCTTCCTTATTTCTCCTCTCTTCTCCTCTCTTCTCTTCCTTTCTTCTGCTCTCCTCTCCTCCCCTCTCTTCCTTAATTCTCCTCTCCGCTAATCTCCTTTCTTCCTTACTTCTCCTCTCCTCTCTTCTCTTCCTTACTTCTCCTCACCTCTAATCTTTTCACTTCTGCTCTCTTCTATTACTTACTTCTCCTCTCCACTCTTTTAGTCCTTACTTCTCTCTTCTCTGCTCCTCTCTTCCTTAATTGTCCTCTTCACTCTTCTCTTCCTTGTTTTCCCATCCTGTCCTCTTCTCTCTTCTCCTCTCGTCTTTTCCTTACTTTTCCTCTCCTCATCTCTCTTCTCTTCCCTTACTTGCTTCTCCTCTTCTAATCCTCACTACTCCTCTCTTCTCCGCTCCTCTCTTCCTTACTACTCATCTCCTCTCTTCCTTTCTTCTCCTCTCCTCTCTTCTCCTCTCTTCTGTTCCTTACTTCTGCTGTCATCTCTTCTACTCCTTACTTCTCCTCTCTTATCCACTCCTCTCTTCGTTACTTCTCCTCTCCTATCCTTTCCTCCTTAATTCTTCTCCCTCTCCTCTCTTCTTTTCTACTCTCTTCCTTAGTTCTCCTCTCATCTCCTCTCATCTCTTCTCCTATCATCTCTTCCTTATTTCTCCTCTCTTCTCCTCTCTTCTCTTCCTTTCTTCTGCTCTCCTCTCTTCCGCTCTCTTCCTTAATTCTCCTCTCCGCTAATCTCCTTTCTTCCTTACTTCTCCTCTCCTCTCTTCTCTTCCTTACTTCTCCTCACCTCTAATCTTTTCACTTCTGCTCTCTTCTATTACTTACTTCTCCTCTCCACTCTTTTAGTCCTTACTTCTCTCTTCTCTGCTCCTCTCTTCCTTAATTGTCCTCTTCACTCTTCTCTTCCTTGTTTTCCCATCCTGTCCTCTTCTCTCTTCTCCTCTCGTCTTTTCCTTACTTTTCCTCTCCTCATCTCTCTTCTCTTCCCTTACTTGCTTCTCCTCTTCTAATCCTCACTACTCCTCTTTTCTCCGCTCCTCTCTTTCTTACTACTCATCTCCTTTCTTCCTTTCTTCTCCTCTCCTCTCTTCTCCTCTCTTCTGTTCCTTACTTCTGCTGTCATCTCTTCTACTCCTTACTTCTCCTCTCTTATCCACTCCTCTCTTCGTTACTTCTCCTCTCCTATCCTTTCCTCCTTAATTCTTCTCCCCTCTCCTCTCTTCTTTTCTACTCTCTTCCTTAGTTCTCCTCTCATCTCCTCTCATCTCTTCTCCTATCATCTCTTCCTTATTTCTCCTCTCTTCTCCTCTCTTCTCTTCCTTTCTTCTGCTCTCCTCTCTTCCCCTCTCTTCCTTAATTCTCCTCTCCGCTAATCTCCTTTCTTCCTTACTTCTCCTCTCCTCTCTTCTCTTCCTTACTTCTCCTCACCTCTAATCTTTTCACTTCTGCTCTCTTCTATTACTTACTTCTCCTCTCCACTCTTTTAGTCCTTACTTCTCTCTTCTCTGCTCCTCTCTTCCTTAATTGTCCTCTTCACTCTTCTCTTCCTTGTTTTCCCATCCTGTCCTCTTCTCTCTTCTCCTCTCGTCTTTTCCTTACTTTTCCTCTCCTCATCTCTCTTCTCTTCCCTTACTTGCTTCTCCTCTTCTAATCCTCACTACTCCTCTCTTCTCCGCTCCTCTCTTCCTTACTACTCATCTCCTCTCTTCTTCCTTTCTTCTCCTCTCCTCTCTTCTCCTCTCTTCTGTTCCTTACTTCTGCTGTCATCTCTTCTACTCCTTACTTCTCCTCTCTTATCCACTCCTCTCTTCGTTACTTCTCCTCTCCTATCCTTTCCTCCTTAATTCTTATCCCCTCTCTTCTTTTCTACTCTCTTCCTTAGTTCTCCTCTCATCTCCTCTCATCTCTTCTCCTATCATCTCTTCCTTATTTCTCCTCTCTTCTCCTCTCTTCTCTTCCTTTCTTCTGCTCTCCTCTCCTCCCCTCTCTTCCTTAATTCTCCTCTCCGCTAATCTCCTTCTTCCTTACTTCTCCTCTCCTCTCTTCTCTTCCTTACTTCTCCTCACCTCTAATCTTTTCACTTCTGCTCTCTTCTATTACTTACTTCTCCTCTCCACTCTTTTAGTCCTTACTTCTCTCTTCTCTGCTCCTCTCTTCCTTAATTGTCCTCTTCACTCTTCTCTTCCTTGTTTTCCCATCCTGTCCTCTTCTCTCTTCTCCTCTCGTCTTTTCCTTACTTTTCCTCTCCTCATCTCTCTTCTCTTCCCTTACTTGCTTCTCCTCTCCTCTTCTAATCCTCACTACTCCTCTCTTCTCCGCTCCTCTCTTCCTTACTACTCATCTCCTCTCTTCTCTTCCTTTCTTCTCCTCTCCTCTCTTCTCCTCTCTTCTGTTCCTTACTTCTGCTGTCATCTCTTCTACTCCTTACTTCTCCTCTCTTATCCACTCCTCTCTTCGTTACTTCTCCTCTCCTATCCTTTCCTCCTTAATTCTTCTCCCCTCTCCTCTCTTCTTTTCTACTCTCTTCCTTAGTTCTCCTCTCATCTCCTCTCATCTCTTCTCCTATCATCTCTTCCTTATTTCTCCTCTCTTCTCCTCTCTTCTCTTCCTTTCTTCTGCTCTCCTCTCTCCCCTCTCTTCCTTAATTCTCCTCTCCGCTAATCTCCTTTCTTCCTTACTTCTCCTCTCCTCTCTTCTCTTCCTTACTTCTCCTCACCTCTAATCTTTTCACTTCTGCTCTCTTCTATTACTTACTTCTCCTCTCCACTCTTTTAGTCCTTACTTCTCTCTTCTCTGCTCCTCTCTTCCTTAATTGTCCTCTTCACTCTTCTCTTCCTTGTTTTCCCATCCTGTCCTCTTCTCTCTTCTCCTCTCGTCTTTTCCTTACTTTTCCTCTCCTCATCTCTCTTCTCTTCCCTTACTTGCTTCTCCTCTCCTCTTCTAATCCTCACTACTCCTCTCTTCTCCGCTCCTCTCTTCCTTACTACTCATCTCCTCTCTTCTCTTCCTTTCTTCTCCTCTCCTCTCTTCTCCTCTCTTCTGTTCCTTACTTCTGCTGTCATCTCTTCTACTCCTTACTTCTCCTCTCTTATCCACTCCTCTCTTCGTTACTTCTCCTCTCCTATCCTTTCCTCCTTAATTCTTCTCCGCTCTATTCTCTTCTTTTCTACTCTCTTCCTTAGTTCTCCTCTCATCTCCTCTCATCTCTTCTCCTATCATCTCTTCCTTATTTCTCCTCTCTTCTCCTCTCTTCTCTTCCTTTCTTCTGCTCTCCTCTCCTCCCCTCTCTTCCTTAATTCTCCTCTCCGCTAATCTCCTTTCTTCCTTACTTCTCCTCTCCTCTCTTCTCTTCCTTACTTCTCCTCACCTCTAATCTTTTCACTTCTGCTCTCTTCTATTACTTACTTCTCCTCTCCACTCTTTTAGTCCTTACTTCTCTCTTCTCTGCTCCTCTCTTCCTTAATTGTCCTCTTCACTCTTCTCTTCCTTGTTTTCCCATCCTGTCCTCTTCTCTCTTCTCCTCTCGTCTTTTCCTTACTTTTCCTCTCCTCATCTCTCTTCTCTTCCCTTACTTGCTTCTCCTCTCCTCTTCTAATCCTCACTACTCCTCTCTTCTCTTCCTTTCTTCTCCTCTCCTCTCTTCTCCTCTCTTCTGTTCCTTACTTCTGCTGTCATCTCTTCTACTCCTTACTTCTCCTCTCTTATCCACTCCTCTCTTCGTTACTTCTCCTCTCCTATCCTTTCCTCCTTAATTCTTCTCCCCTCTCCTCTCTTCTTTTCTACTCTCTTCCTTAGTTCTCCTCTCATCTCCTCTCATCTCTTCTCCTATCATCTCTTCCTTATTTCTCCTCTCTTCTCCTCTCTTCTCTTCCTTTCTTCTGCTCTCCTCTCCTCCCCTCTCTTCCTTAATTCTCCTCTCCGCTAATCTCCTTTCTTCCTTACTTCTCCTCTCCTCTCTTCTCTTCCTTACTTCTCCTCACCTCTAATCTTTTCACTTCTGCTCTCTTCTATTACTTACTTCTCCTCTCCACTCTTTTAGTCCTTACTTCTCTCTTCTCTGCTCCTCTCTTCCTTAATTGTCCTCTTCACTCTTCTCTTCCTTGTTTTCCCATCCTGTCCTCTTCTCTCTTCTCCTCTCGTCTTTTCCTTACTTTTCCTCTCCTCATCTCTCTTCTCTTCCCTTACTTGCTTCTTCTCCTCTTCTAATCCTCACTACTCCTCTCTTCTCCTCTCCTCTTTCTTACTACTCATCTCCTTTCTTCCTTTCTTCTCCTCTCCTCTCTTCTCCTCTCTTCTGTTCCTTACTTCTGCTGTCATCTCTTCTACTCCTTACTTCTCCTCTCTTATCCACTCCTCTCTTCGTTACTTCTCCTCTCCTATCCTTTCCTCCTTAATTCTTATCCCCTCTCCTCTCTTCTTTTCTACTCTCTTCCTTAGTTCTCCTCTCATCTCCTCTCATCTCTTCTCCTATCATCTCTTCCTTATTTCTCCTCTCTTCTCCTCTCTTCTCTTCCTTTCTTCTGCTCTCCTCTCCTCCCCTCTCTTCCTTAATTCTCCTCTCCGCTAATCTCCTTTCTTCCTTACTTCTCCTCTCCTCTCTTCTCTTCCTTACTTCTCCTCACCTCTAATCTTTTCACTTCTGCTCTCTTCTATTACTTACTTCTCCTCTCCACTCTTTTAGTCCTTACTTCTCTCTTCTCTGCTCCTCTCTTCCTTAATTGTCCTCTTCACTCTTCTCTTCCTTGTTTTCCCATCCTGTCCTCTTCTCTCTTCTCCTCTCGTCTTTTCCTTACTTTTCCTCTCCTCATCTCTCTTCTCTTCCCTTACTTGCTTCTCCTCTCCTCTTCTAATCCTCACTACTCCTCTCTTCTCCGCTCCTCTCTTCCTTACTACTCATCTCCTTCTCTTCCTTTCTTCTCCTCTCCTCTCTTCTCCTCTCTTCTGTTCCTTACTTCTGCTGTCATCTCTTCTACTCCTTACTTCTCCTCTCTTATCCACTCCTCTCTTCGTTACTTCTCCTCTCCTATCCTTTCCTCCTTAATTCTTCTCCCCTCATCTCTTCTTTTCTACTCTCTTCCTTAGTTCTCCTCTCATCTCCTCTCATCTCTTCTCCTATCATCTCTTCCTTATTTCTCCTCTCTTCTCCTCTCTTCTCTTCCTTTCTTCTGCTCTCCTCTCCTCCCCTCTCTTCCTTAATTCTCCTCTCCGCTAATCTCCTTTCTTCCTTACTCTCCTCTCCTCTCTTCTCTTCCTTACTTCTCCTCACCTCTAATCTTTTCACTTCTGCTCTCTTCTATTACTTACTTCTCCTCTCCACTCTTTTAGTCCTTACTTCTCTCTTCTCTGCTCCTCTCTTCCTTAATTGTCCTCTTCACTCTTCTCTTCCTTGTTTTCCCATCCTGTCCTCTTCTCTCTTCTCCTCTCGTCTTTTCCTTACTTTCCTCTCCTCATCTCTCTTCTCTTCCCTTACTTGCTTCTCCTCTCCTCTTCTAATCCTCACTACTCCTCTCTTCTCCGCTCCTCTCTTCCTTACTACTCATCTCTTCTCTTCCTTTCTGCTCCTCTCCTCTCTTCTCCTCTCTTCTGTTCCTTACTTCTGCTGTCATCTCTTCTACTCCTTACTTCTCCTCTCTTATCCACTCCTCTCTTCGTTACTTCTCCTCTCCTATCCTTTCCTCCTTAATTCTTCTCCCCTCTCCTCTTTCTACTCTCTTCCTTAGTTCTCCTCTCATCTCCTCTCATCTCTTCTCCTATCATCTCTTCCTTATTTCTCCTCTCTTCTCCTCTCTTCTCTTCCTTTCTTCTGCTCTCCTCTCCTCCCCTCTCTTCCTTAATTCTCCTCTCCGCTAATCTCCTTTCTTCCTTACTTCTCCTCTCCTCTCTTCTCTTCCTTACTTCTCCTCACCTCTAATCTTTTCACTTCTGCTCTCTTCTATTACTTACTTCTCCTCTCCACTCTTTTAGTCCTTACTTCTCTCTTCTCTGCTCCTCTCTTCCTTAATTGTCCTCTTCACTCTTCTCTTCCTTGTTTTCCCATCCTGTCCTCTTCTCTCTTCTCCTCTCGTCTTTTCCTTACTTTTCCTCTCCTCATCTCTCTTCTCTTCCCTTACTTGCTTCTCCTCTCCTCTTCTAATCCTCACTACTCCTCTCTTCTCCGCTCCTCTCTTCCTTACTACTCATCTCCTCTCTTCTCTTCCTTTCTTCTCCTCTCCTCTCTTCTCCTCTCTTCTGTTCCTTACTTCTGCTGTCATCTCTTCTACTCCTTACTTCTCCTCTCTTATCCACTCCTCTCTTCGTTACTTCTCCTCTCCTATCCTTTCCTCCTTAATTCTTCTCCCCTCTCCTCTCTTCTTTTCTACTCTCTTCCTTAGTTCTCCTCTCATCTCCTCTCATCTCTTCTCCTATCATCTCTTCCTTATTTCTCCTCTCTTCTCCTCTCTTCTCTTCCTTTCTTCTGCTCTCCTCTCCTCCCCTCTCTTCTTTAATTCTCCTCTCCGCTAATCTCCTTTCTTCCTTACTTCTCCTCTCCTCTCTTCTCTTCCTTACTTCTCCTCACCTCTAATCTTTTCACTTCTGCTCTCTTCCTTACTTCTCCTCTCCACTCTTTTAGTCCTTACTTCTCTCTTCTCTGCTCCTCTCTTCCTTAATTGTCCTCTTCACTCTTCTCTTCCTTGTTTTCCCATCCTGTCCTCTTCTCTCTTCTCCTCTCGTCTTTTCCTTACTTTTCCTCTCCTCATCTCTCTTCTCTTCCCTTACTTGCTTCTCCTCTCCTCTTCTAATCCTTACTACTCCTCTCTTCTCCGCTCCTCTCTTCCTTACTACTCATCTCCTCTCTTCTCTTCCTTTCTTCTCCTCTCCTCTCTTCTCCTCTCTTCTGTTCCTTACTTCTGCTGTCATCTCTTCTACTCCTTACTTCTCCTCTCTTATCCACTCCTCTCTTCGTTACTTCTCCTCTCCTATCCTTTCCTCCTTAATTCTTCTCCCCTCTCCTCTCTTCTTTTCTACTCTCTTCCTTAGTTCTCCTCTCATCTCCTCTCATCTCTTCTCCTATCATCTCTTCCTTATTTCTCCTCTCTTCTCCTCTCTTCTCTTCCTTTCTTCTGCTCTCCTCTCCTCCCCTCTCTTCCTTAATTCTCCTCTCCGCTAATCTCCTTTCTTCCTTACTTCTCCTCTCCTCTCTTCTCTTCCTTACTTCTCCTCACCTCTAATCTTTTCACTTCTGCTCTCTTCTATTACTTACTTCTCCTCTCCACTCTTTTAGTCCTTACTTCTCTCTTCTCTGCTCCTCTCTTCCTTAATTGTCCTCTTCACTCTTCTCTTCCTTGTTTTTCCCATCCTGTCCTCTTCTCTCTTCTCCTCTCGTCTTTTCCTTACTTTTCCTCTCCTCATCTCTCTTCTCTTCCCTTACTTGCTTCTCCTCTCCTCTTCTAATCCTTACTACTCCTCTCTTCTCCGCTCCTCTCTTCCTTACTACTCATCTCCTCTCTTCTCTTCCTTTCTTCTCCTCTCCTCTCTTCTCCTCTCTTCTGTTCCTTACTTCTGCTGTCATCTCTTCTACTCCTTACTTCTCCTCTCTTATCCACTCCTCTCTTCGTTACTTCTCCTCTCCTATCCTTTCCTCCTTAATTCTTCTCCCCTCTCCTCTCTTCTTTTCTACTCTCTTCCTTAGTTCTCCATCTCATCTCTTCTCCTATCTCTCTTCCTTAGTTCTCCTCTCTTCCTCTCTCTTTCTCTTCCTTTCTTCTGCTCTCCTCTCCTCCCCTCTCTTCCTTAATTCTCCTCTCCGCTAATCTCCTTTCTTCCTTACTTCTCCTCTCCTCTCTTCTCTTCCTAGTTCTCCTCACCTCTAATCTTTTCACTTCTGCTCTCTTCTATTACTTACTTCTCCTCTCCACTCTTTTAGTCCTTACTTCTCTCTTCTCTGCTCCTCTCTTCCTTATTGTCCTCTTCACTTTTCTCTTCCTTCTTTTTCCATCCTTCCCTCTTCTCTCTTCTCCTCTCGTCTTTTCCTTACTTTTCCTCTCCTCATCTCTCTTCTCTTCCCTTACTTGCTTCTCCTCTCCTCTT